>NC_029791.2:104174102-104193967 GCF_000816755.2 Arachis ipaensis
ATAATAGATTTTTTTTTACTCACTTCACAAAAAGAAGTTGGGATATTTTTGGAGGTGAATTTTGTTTTAAATGAAGTCCTAACACTCACCACATCTTCAATTATTATTATTGTTGTTGTTAGAAAAATATTAGAGAATTATCAAAATTTATTATTTTTAATTATTAATTAGTTATCATTTATCAATGTTTAAAAATATAGAATAAAATATATTGTTGAATTACTAAACTAAAAAAATTGAGTTAATAACTAAATAATGACAAAAAATAATAAATTTTAATAATTTTTTAATATCATTATCATTATTATTATTATTATTATTATTATTCTTGGATCAATTCTTTACATTACCAATCCAATGCATCTACTAACAAAAAAGTCCAACGATAACAAAAAGATTAATCCAATTCTTATAAAAGATTAAACTCTCAAATTAATACACTATTTGACATAATTATCTCCCTATACTTTGACAAACATTCTTTCCACTGATACTTCGGCTCAGTTGATGTTTCTCCTGTCATATCAAAATCAACACACGTATATTTTATATATTGTGTCCAACGCATTTTAGCAGCTGCTAAAAAAAATCATTTTAGTATCATAGCATTACCCTAATTTATAAATTTATATTGTTTGGTTGTGTATATTAGTATTGATTTTGTGTCAATTAACAATTATGCTCTTCTATAAATGTGATCTTTCTCATTACACAAGAAAATTTGGGATTAATGTGTTGAATATATCATTCTTGCTCATTAAAGATATTACAAATAATTGAGCCTAGCACTCATTAGAGTTGCCGTAGATCTGAAAAGCTTTTTCGATGATGCTGCATGACATTATTGTGCTTTTCAGTGCTGAGAAGTGAGAACTATAAACTCTATTTTGGAAAAGAAAGGGACTACCAATTGAATAAAACGACGCCGTTTTGTTTATTTGGAAAAAAAGAAAAAAAAAAAACCAAAACAGAAGCAGAACCATTCGTGAACCAACCTCCCCTTCTTCCCCAATCATTCTTGCACTCCCTGGAGATCTCTGAAGCAAAGCAAAACCCTAGCCCTTCATCGCCGCCGCCGTCCCCAGGTCCTCCGCGGCGCCGCTGCTTCCTCTTCCCCGTGTCGTTTTCATCTTCGCTGGCTTCTCGGCATGGAACCCAGGTTAGTGGCCCTGCTTTCAATTCTTCGCCTCCGCTTCTTCCTTCTAATTTCTGAATGTTCGGTGATCTTCTTCATTTGAAGTTCTGAAATTGTTCAATTTTTGTTCCATTTTTCTTGTAATGTTTTGTAGATTGTAATTGCCTGCTGCTGATGGATCTGTCTTGTATTTGCTGGTTGCTGATGGCTGTAAATTTTTTTTTTTCAAATTTACTGATGGCTCGATGGCTCTGTTAGTCTGTTGCTTTCAATTCTTTGCTCTGTTACTGATGGCTCTGTTACTGATGTCTCGATGGCTCTTAATTTTTTGGTTCAAATTTACTGATGGCTTTGTTTGTAGTTGTTGGTTTTGCTGGGTGAAGGTTTAGTCTTTTGGAATGTTTTATAATGTGCTAATATTTGTAATTGCTGGCTTTGTTTGTAATTGCTGGGTGAAGGTTTAATGTTTTTGTGATTATTGGTTAAGAGGAATGCTAGGGAGCCAGCAATTTTGGTGTTTTGTAACCATCAATTGGCCATTAATAGTGTTTTTAATGGTGTGAGATTACATCTAATGGTGGGAAATCACTCGTTTTTGTTTTGATGGTTAAGTGCTGGCCAGAAAATACAAAAATTGCTGGCCCCCTAGACTTTTCGACTGGTTAATGTTTTGGTTTAGTGTTCTCTCTTTTTCAGATTTCCCTTCTCCCTGTATTTTTGCATGTTGCTGAATTGGTAATCAATAAATTTGCCTTTTTGCTGTAAATCGGGACTTTACTAGGATTTGTTAAATTTGTTGCTGTAACTTGAATTTGTTGCTTCCCAGTCACTGATTCAGAACAGAATGCAAAGTCAGTGCTTGATTGATTGGCTTTGCTCACTGATTGTATTTGATGATAAATTTTAAATTGATAACTTTTAAATTTTAAATCTGCACTTCCTATGTTACTGATTCACTGTTCTTTAAGTGCTTTTTGTTGTTGTTAATCATTGTGATGAGCTTTGTTAAAATTTGCACTGCCTATATTACTGATTCACTGTTCCTTCAGTGCTTTTTGTTGTTGTTAATCATTGTGATGAGCTTTGTTAAAATTTGCACTGCCTATGTTACTGATTCACGGATTCATCCCTCTTGTCATCATCATCGGCATGAACTCCGAACCAAAACCCCAACTCTCTGGATAAAATTGTAATGAAAGCTGATTGGGACTTTTTCTTCTACTTAAGGTATGAATCAGAATGATGAGGCCAAGTTGTGAATACACAAGTGTCAACGGACTATAATATATATTGAGTTTGTGACATTAGAAGGGTGTAATAATAACAATAATGGAGTCATGTTATTTGAATATTGAGGTTTAACATTTAAACTCTCAGCTTTTCAGCCCTATTTGATTCTTCATCTCAGGCAATTGAATCGAATCAACCAGGCCTTCCTTTTCTTTTTCTTTTAGTTGATTCTTAATTTTTCTAATATATGTAGCTTTCTGAATCAAGTGGATCAAGATTATGTAGTTTTCTTGATTTGGGATATTTTCGGAGACGCATTAGAAGAGCTATTTTATTATTATGTTTGCTATAATAATATTCACATGTTGTGTATGCTTGTGATTGTTTCGGTGTTTACATTTTCTTTCCAAGTCACTTGCTGTCGTTGTTCTTTGAGTTAAGGCTTTGTATGTGTGTGTGAGAATATATGATAATGTTGAATGCTCTTGCATCTAATAGGAGTTCTTGGAGTATGCTCATCTTTGGCCCTTTATAATTTATTTATTATTTTATTCTAAAACAGTTTTTTCGGTTGAACCACCGGTTTGACTGGTTAGACCAATAAACCAGTGAACCAGTGACTAAAGTGGTTTGATGACCGGTCTGGTTTTCAGAACCTCTGAGAGAACAACCCATTCTCAAAAATTTATAATCCTAGTTGGAAGAATATTTCTAACTATTCTTTCTACATTTAAGTCTAACTATTCTTTCTACATTTTTTCTTTCTAATCTACTTTCACCATTTAGTCATTCTTCGTCTTATCTGGCTTCAATTGTTGTTTCAGGTTTAGATTAGTTGGACCCAACAATGGGTTCTGATTCTAATGTGGCTGGGTCATCATCGCCCAGTGCAAAGCGCACCAGAGATCCTGAAGAGGAAGTTTATGTTGACAATCTTCGCTCTCACAAGCGTTACCTTAGCGAGGTATCCATTTCGTTTTTAAATTTGGCGACTTTTTTTCTTCTTTTTTATGGTTTTGTTTTATTTTAGTGGTCTGTCTTTGACATAACTTTTAGAACATTTTCCCCACTATCTTAACTATACATTTTAACCTTTTTGTTGGTGTTTTATAAGGAAGTGGTTGAGATTATGAGCATTGTTGTTGATTTATTGCTTGTATCAGTTGTAATAGGATGATCATTTGCATCTTCTATCTTGAATAATAAGATTGCATTGCCAAATTGGTTAGCAGATATTATATGTATTTATGAATCTCAGTAATAATACATGAATAAACTCAACTAGCCCATTCCTAGTGGATTTGTTGTTTGTTTAAAAGTTGCTAGATTTGGTTAAATTACACAGTGCATTTTTGCATGACTGAGCTTAAACACAATCTCATGGGATTCCTTTTTGTTAGAAAGATATTATTTGCCTGGATCATATAGAATGTATGTTATCAGGAGGTGGTCAACGTTGATGTTTCTTTTGTTCATCTATACTCTGCAATCCAATGAAATGCACTAGAATCAAATTAGAGTCACTCAATCGATGGTTTTCCTGTTCAGATAATGGCATCCAGTCTTAATGGACTGACGGTTGGTGACTCTCTTCCGGATAATCTAATGGACTCTCCAGCCAGGTCTGAAAGCATGTTCTCTCTTAGGTAAAAATCATGGCCACTTTCTTATATAGGTACCATATTGTCCCAGCTTGGAATGTTGTCATCAACTATTTTGATGGATGAGTTTTTTTTTTTTTTTTTTTTTTTTTTTTTTATTGTTTGGCTGTGTATGCTAGTATTGATTATGTGTCAATTATGCTCTTCCATAAATGTGATCTTCCTCATTACACATGGAAATTTGGGGTTAATGTGTTGAATATATCATTCTTGCTCATCAAAGATATTGCAAATAGTTGAGCCTAGCACTCATTAGAGTTGCTGTAGACCTGGAGACCTTTTTCGATGGTGCTGCATGACATTATTGTGCTTTTCAGTGCTGAGAAGTGAGAACTATAATCTCTATTTTGGAGAAGAAAAGGATTACCAAACTTTTAATTGTTATTGTTTTGTTGGAAAATAATTAATCATGTTTATCAGTTTATATTTCTTAAACATAATCTTGTAGTTCATGTGAGTTCCTTCGTTTACATGGTCAAACACTCCCTTTTACTATGTGCCTCTAGTTTTCCATTTTGGTAGCTTTGTGGTGTAAAACAAGAAGGGAAGATAGATGGGTAGGAACTGCAATTCAAGAGCAGTTTACTCTATAGCTATAGTGTATAATCCGGAGTATTCATAGAGAGCATATTAGCATAATGAATGGATTGTTTTGAGCATGCTCTAGTAACAATTTTACGGTTTTTCTAATGAAGAATTACTATGACAAAATACTTTGCCATTCTTAGATAGACAAGAGCTTATTCTATCTACATTCAAATAAATACACATTTTTATCTGTTTTATTTACTAGGATTCGTTAGCACTTAGTCATGTCAACACATGTGGCCTGGGGCCATAGACGTTGTTTGGTCGTGTAAACACTTTATTTGTGGTGCAGTCATCTTGCAGTTATATTTATAGCAATGTTTCCTCTTGTTTATATAATTTGAAATCGCTTTATAAACTAACAACTTTAACTGCATACACATACAAAAAGGTATATTTATAACAAAATACATGTTTCATAGCCTTGGAGCAACGGTTGAGTTGTCTCTATGTGACCTCGAGGTTACGGATTCAAACCGTGGAAACAGTCACTGACGTAATTATCAGATTAGACTGCATACATTATACCTTTTGGGTGCGGCTCTTTCCTGAACCTTGTGTTAACGCGGGATGCTTGTGCACCGGGCTGCTCTGTTATATCCTATAGATTAAAAAATCGACTATGCTACGTGTACACCAAAATCATCCACTAGTATAAAATACATGTTGGAATATAAATACACATTGAAAATAAATTAAACCACACATGTATTTATACACAAATACATTAGTGGCTGATTTTAGTGGCTGATTTTGATGTACGAATAGCATTTTTGTTAAAAAATTGCTACATCCTCAATTCCTCATGTGTATAATGTCATGTATGCATTTCCGTATCTAGTGTGTTAGTTTATGATTCTCTTTTAGCTTGAAAATAAATACAACAGATATAAAGGAATCGAATTCCCTGATGCTCTAATTCTGTCTTACTATTTTGTGATGTTGTCCCACAGTGTTCTTTTTTGTTCTCTGTAGTTTACTGTAAAAACTAAAAAGGTATAAAAGTAGACATTTTTTAAAATAGAAAATGACAACTCTCTTGCAGCAACAGTGAACTACAATCAGCCTTTTGTATAAGCAAATATGTTCAATGCTCCTGTTTCTAGCAAATGTTTCAAATAAATTTTGTTTAATTTACTTTCAGGGATGATATGTCTTGGCAATATTCACCTATGTCAGAAGACTCAGATGACTTGAGGTTTTGCGAGACCCCATTGCACGCTTGCCCGACCCAACTGGACAGTCTTCCAAGCAGTCCAGTTTCTTCTCCATATAGGTACCAAAAACCACAGAATGCATCCTCTTCAGCACCTTCTAGTAGTTCAATTGCGTCGCATAGCTCAACCGTCTTGGCTGTCACATGCTCCCAGCCTCGCCAACGAGGGTCAGATTCTGAGGGCCGATTCCCATCATCTCCAAGTGATATATGCCACTCAGCTGATTTGAGAAGAGCTGCACTTTTGAGATCGGTGCAGATGAGAACACAACCTCCCGGGTCTACATCCATGGAGTTGCCGTTTGGTTCTTGCCATGAGCCTATACCTAATGTAGATACCGAGGAACGATCATGCTCGTATATGAAACCACTGGATGACGAGAGGGAATATCAGATTGAGGAGTGTTCGGCAATCAGTATATCTGAACCGGAGTTTAACCCTGATGACAATAAGTCAGGTAGGGTCTTAGGTGTGAATGCAAAATCAACTGACTCGTGAGTAGAGTTGTAGTATTCAAGTGTTGCTTTAGTCTCTGTCTTCAACATGAAGCGGGTGCTTGTGTGTTGGTTCTGAGTTCTGAGTTCTGACCATAGAAGGAAAAGTGTTTTATATCTTCAAGAGTTTTCCTTCCCCTCGACCCAATTTTTAGTTGCTTGTTGCACTTGGGGAAATTAACACACGACTAAATTCATACCAGGAAAAATGTTATTCAATCATGTAACAGTTGTCTTCTAAGTTTATGATCGAGAAATTAAATCAAATTAACTAGCACATGAAGTCTCACCTTGTTAAATTTATTTTGTATAAGGGGAAGTCTAGTATCGATAAATATCAGGGGAGTATGAATTTGTACCCGAGTTTTCTCCCAAAGTCGAAATATTTTTTATCTTTTTTGTTAATGAGCGTCCTCATTCTTAGTGCAAGGATTAAAAACAATTCAGTTAACCAACTCGAGTATCAGTAAACAATAACTAACTATTAATTGGATCGCAAATAAACAAAAAAAATATTTAAAATTATTGTAAAAAAAATCTAAAATCTAACAAAAAAACATTCAGAACGTAATAAAAATAAATATTTAAAATCATTCTAAAGAACTTTCAAAACCTAACAAAAAAAAGTTTCAAAATTTGAATGCAATAAAAGGTCTTTTAATTATGGTAAAAAAAATGCATTATTTTTAGATGTTTCTTATACATGAATTTCAAATATTTAAATTTTAGAGGTTTCAAATGTTTTTTTTGAAAATGTACGACTAAAAATAAATGAAAGCAAAATATTAAAAAAAAAGGCAAAATTTTGGATGTTTCCTATTTCTGGATTTCATATATTTAAATGTCAGATGTTTCAGGTATTTTTCTAGGAATGTATAATTAAAAGTAAATGAAAGTAAGCTATTAAAAACGAAGGCATCATCTCGGATTTTTTTTATACCTAGATTTTTTATGTTTAAATTTTAGAGATTTCAGATATTTTCTGGGAATGTACATTAAAAAGTAAATGAAAACAAACAATACCTTTAAATTTCGGATGTTTAAATGTTAGAGGTTTCAAATGTTTTTTTCTATAATTTTGGATGTTCTTTTTAACGATTTTGATTTTTTGTTAGATTTTGAATTTTTTTCAATGATTTTAGATGTTTTTCTGTTAAATTTTGGATATTATTTTTTAAAACATAAGAAATAAAATTCTAAAACTAAGAAATAGAATAATCTAAAACCTAAAAAGAAGAAACATCCAACATTATTAAAAAGAATCAAACTCCTAGTCATGTCATAGGATGCATTTTGTGTTGACAACTGAAACTTGCATTCCGGTCAAGTGTTGAGAAGTCATACTTATCTGCTGGGACATGAGCTTATTCTGTGCCAAAATGATATCCAGTGTGTCCACCTCTATGACTCCTCTCTTCTGAGTAGTCCCAGTATTTACAGGGTTCCTCTCGAAAGTGTACGTGTACTGGTTGTTGACAACCATCTCAATGATCTCGTTTGCCTCTTCAAGCATCTTTTTCATGTGTAGTGAACCACCTGCGGAGTGATCCAGTGACATATTGGCCATCTCAAAGAGGCCATCGTAAAAGATCTCCAGCCTGGTTCAATCTGAAACCATGTTGGAAGGGCATCTCCTGATCATCTGCTTGTATCTCTCCCAGGCCTCATAGAGGGACTCTCCCCCATTCTGTTTGAAGGTCTAGACATCCACTCTAAACTTACTCAACTTCTGGGGTGGAAAAAACTTGGTCAAAAATTCAGTGACCACCTTATTCCATGTGTCAAGGTTCTCCTTGAGCTGAGAATCCAGCCACAGCTTTGCTTTGTCTCTTACAGCAAAAGGGAAGAGCATGAGCTTGTAAATCTCGGGGTTCACTCCATTCGTCTTAACAATGTCACAGATCTGCAGGAAGTCGGATATGAATTTGTTGGGATCCTTCTGTGGGATTCCATGAAACTGACAGTTCTGTTGCACCAGAGTAACCAATTGAGGCTTGAACTCAAAATTGTTGGCACCAATGGCAGGTACAGATATACTGCGCCCATAGAAGTCATATGTGAGTGCAGTGTATGAGCCAAGCACCTTCCTTGCTTGCTCTTCAGCGTTCGGATTGTCTCCATTAGCTGTCATAGTGGTATGTTCAGCTTCCTTCTCAAGGTTTTCTTGGGATTTTCTCTGGCTTTGTAAGCTTTAGCTTGTTGTAAATGCCGCCTCAAGGTTCTTTCAGGTTTAGAATCAAACTTGAAAAGGGGTTCTTTATTCTTGTTCTTGCTTATAAACAAGAAACAAAGAAAAAGTGGGAGTCTCTATATCAAAATATAGAGAATTCCCAATGAGATATCCTAAAAGAACTAAAGTAAAGTAAAATAAGCAACTAACTAAAAAAAATTCAAAAACAAAGATAAACAAATAACCTAAAAGATTTTTGAAAATAAATTAAAATAAATAAAAAAAATTTTGAAAAGAAAAGACAAGACCTAAAGGGACACCAAACTTAAAATTCAAAATTAAATGAAAATAAAATAACTAAAACAAAATTCGAAAATAAAGAGAAAAATAAATAAGATAAAATTGAAAATTAAGGAGAATAAACAAAAGGGGAATTGAAAATTAAAAAGAGAAATAAATAAACAAAAACTAATAAAAAATACTTAATCTAAGCAACAAGACAACTGGTAGTTGTCAATCACAAACAATCCCCGGCAACGGCGCCAAAAACATGGTGCGCGAAATTAGAACTCGCACAACTTAACCGGCAAGTGCACCGGGTCATCCAAGTAATATCTCAGGTGAGTAAGGGTCGATCTCACGAGAATTGTCGGACTGAGCAAGCAATGGTTATCCTGTTAGACTTAGTCAGACAAACAGTAAAAAGGGAGTTGTTGTTGTAAATGCATAAAACAATAAAATAGCAAATAAAGAAAGCAAATAAGAATTTGGTGTAAAACAATAATGAGAAAACAGTTAAGGTCTTGGAGATGTTTATCTTTTCGGATTAAAACGTCTTACCAACTATTTTAACAATGAATGATTCATTCTATGGCAAACCATGAGTGATTAAACCCTAATCTCTTAGTGGTTTAATTTTTCCTAACCTTCATCAAACGCCACTCTTGTGGTCACTCAATTCGGATTAGAGGGTTAGTTTAGAAAACTGGTTTAACGCCACAAAAACCCTAATTACCCAAAGCTAACAGGATTTTATGTCACATATCCCAATTAGTTAATGTTATTAGCAATTTAGGAGGAGTGTTTTCAAGCTGTAGTTCAAGCAAGATAACTCTCTCGAGAATCACAAGAACTCATGTAGAAAAGGGTCATACTCTCGTCCCACCCAGTTCATAAGATTAAAAGCGAAAACAACACCTTAGAATTGAATCAAACATAAATTAAAATAGAAGAATAATAATCTTAATCCATAGAAATAAACAGAGCTCATAACCTTAACTAGGAGGTTTAGTTGCTCATAACTTACAGAGATAACAGAGTTCTAAAAAGTGCGAAAGGAAGAAGATTATGTTCGAACCCCCTATTAGGGTTAATCTTTTTCTTTAAATACTAACCTCATAATAAATTCTAGACCTAAAAGATATTATTTGTAAATAAATATTACAAAAAGAAAATAAAATAAAACTAATAAGTGTTAAATCTACTTAGAGGCCCAAAGAGGTGTGAAACGGGCTGCTGCTGGCGTTCAACTTCAGGAATGGGCGTTGAACGCCAATGGGGGAAGCGTGCGTCTCTGGCTTGTGCTCCCTACTGGCGCCAAATGCCAGGTGGGTGTTTAGCGCTCAGGGAGGGTGCTGCCAGCATTTTCCTTTCTTACTCCACGCTTCTCCAAACTGCTCCGAATTTCACCTATAATCATAAAAACACAAGAAAAACTCAAAGTAGCATCCAAATGTGGTTTTTGCACAAGAAAAACTCAAACTTAGAATTCACATACTATTTTTCCTAATATCACAAACTAATAAACTCACTTCATTTTAGTGATTATTATCTCATTCCAACAATATATTATTCCTTGTCTTCAAATTTACTCGTCTTACTATATTCTTTTTTATATTTTTCAGGATGAGTTATCATAAGCAAAAAAGAAAGTAGAAGAAGAAAAATGCTACGATAGATAGAGAAGGGAGAAACCTCTTCCTCCTCCACAACAGCATGAAGATCCACCAGCTGAAGTTGGTAATTTGTTCAAGTTTTCGCGTTCCTAATCGTAGAAAGCCCACAGAGGACTGTGCAAAATTCAAGTGTGGGAGTGGCTTAGAACGGCAATTGTGGTTGTAAAGACGCTTTTTTTAAACACTTTCATATTTTATTTTTCTTATTGCTATGTCTTTTAGATTTTTTGTTAATTATTTGGTTACTTTAAATTTTCTTTTAGTAGTTGTATTTTACTTGTTTTGTATATAATTTAGAGCTTTATTTGTATTTTTATTTAGCATGGTTTGTATATATCTTTTTATTGTTATTTTAGTTGTGTATAGATGAACATGTGATAATGTAATCTTGGTAATTTTCTCTATATGCATGAAATGATTGAGATTTGTATAGAATAGGAAAAAGAACTTAGAATTTTAATTTTCATCCAACCAACTCTTTAAAAAAAAATTAGGGTACTAGATTAAAATAATAAACTTCCAAGATAATTTTTTTTATAGGAGCATCCCATTTGATTTGAGTTGAAACTTTCTTTTGAACTTACTTAAACTATAATTGTGGAACATAGATAAAAACTAGAACACACAAGTTAATACTACAAAAAATGTTGGTAAAAATGGCATTAATTTTATGACAGATTTAAAGAACTGTCATTATGTTTGTTAACTTCAGTGGCGCTAACTTATGCCATAATGCTCATGGTTTTTGTGGCTTTTGTTAATTGTGGCGGTTTGGAACTTCCATAGAATTTTTTTTATTTCTTAACTTGAGTGATGTTGCATATGACTATATGAGAGTGTGATTAGTATTGTTGGCTTGTTGCATATGAGAAAGTGCGGATGATGTCAATGATGAACCCTAATTTTTTGCAATTGTTCATCTTCCACTGATTTGTCATTCAACTCCTCGCTGTCGCTCATTCCTTCGTTGCAGCTCATCTCCTCATTGCTGCAAGTAATGCCGTTGTCGCTGCCTTCAGTGAGCTTCTACGATCCGGCTTCAATCTGAAGATTTGTCAGCATTCGTCTCATCACCATCGTTCATCTCCTCGCCATCGCAAGAAATACCATTGTCGCTGCCTTCAACGAGCTTCTAGGATCTAGTTCTCAATCTAGCTCATCTCCTCGCCGCCACAAGCAATTCCATTGTTGTTGCCTTCAGTAAGCTTCAACAATTTGGCTTCGATATGAAGATTTGTCACCGCTCATCTCACTGCCGTCATTCATCTATGCACTATCGCAAGCAACACCATTGTCGCTGCCTTCTAGGATATGATTTTCAATCTGGCTCATCTCCTCACCTCAGAAAGCAACGCCGTTGTTGCTGCCTTCAGCAAGCTTCAACAATTTAGTTTTGCCATCTCTGTCACTTCTAATAGGTAATCTACTTAATCTTCTTAGATTTTTTCTTCCTCTTTGTACTTTTAGATCTAGTTCATGCTCTAATGGGAAGAAACAAAGAATGCTGGTTCTTTTTTTGTTATTGTGTATTTTGATTTTCATTGATCTTTTGTGATGTTGTTGTTGTTGTTAGCTTGTTACTGCTGCATTTTCTGTTGTGTTGTTGTTTTTTTGCTTTTGATTTTGTTTAGTTTGAGACCTAATCTGTTCTATTAAACTGATAATCTCATAATCTGCATCATTTGTCCGAAATTAGTACAACACAATACTTTACTTTTTCATCAACAAAAGTCATGCCATTATAGAGGAACTGATTGGGTTTGGAGCAAGAGTGCACGCGTGTGCAAAGAACGAAGCTGAGCTTACTAAGGGTGTGTTTGGCAAACACGTTGGGGCGGAGAGAAGCACGTTTGAGCTTCTTGAAAGTTTCACTCTTATGTTTGGCCATTTTTATCTTTGTGAACGCAGAATTGATTCTGCCTCTGAACCCACGTTTAGGAGAAGCTCAAATTTGTAGCTTCTGCGTTTCACGTTTTGACGTTCACGTTTAGGAGAAGCTCAAATATTTCTTTTTTACCAACCATACCCTTCATTTTCTTCTATAAAAATGATACTAGTAACTATTATCTTCACAGTCATTCTTTGTAGTTCTTCCTACTTCTTCATAATTTTTTAGTTCTATTTTTTTCATCAAAATCGTTCAGATTTATTTCAATCACTAACAAATTGAAATTTTTTTATTTTTATTTGATTTTATTCATATAAATTTTATTTACGTTTTATGGTATTTTTTTGTTCATATAATATATGTTGTTAGTTTTATAGAATTTTTATTATTTCTTATCTGTATAATTTTTTTCTATTCTTTGATGTACTCTATTTTTGTTTTGTATTAATTTTTTTATTTTTTATTCTGAATTTGTAAAATTTGTAATTGTAATTATTATATAAAGTTTAATTTCGATGAGAATTCCAATTCTTATTTTACCCCATTTACAAATTAGATCTACTTTAATCTGATTTCAAAATCAATTTTCACCTAAATCTCACTTAAACTGTGCAATATCAAAAATACCCCTGTCCAAATTATAATATTCCATAATCTCTTCGTAATCAAGAGAGTGGGAGAAGAGTCGAGCTCGAAACCCAGAAAAATAATGGCGCCTTCTCTGCAGTTGTTCCATCCTCCGAAGCCCCTCACGCACTTCAATCGCTTCTCATCCACCTCCTCAAGGCCTGCTTCCGTAAGGTGTTCTGCAGCCGCCGCTCCTGCTTCCGTTCCCCCCCTTATTGCGTCAGGGATCACATACGAGTTCCGAGAGATGCTTCTGGGTGGCGCTGCATTGGACGCCACCGGAGTCCCCATGCCCAACGAGACCCTTTCTGTTTCGAAGCAATCCGATGCCGTTCTTCTTGGTGCCATTGGAGGCTATAAATGGGATAAAAACGAGAAACATCTGAAGCCAGAGACTGGGTTGCTTCATCTCCGGCCTGGCCTTCAAGTTTTTGCAAATCTCAGACCAGCCACTGTCTTCCCACAGGTATTAATCAGCTCTTGCTGCTTCTTCTCACATGGAAATAATCTGCATGCCTTTTAATTTGTGCTGGTTATCCTCTAGTTGGTGGATGCTTCAACCCTTAAGAAAGAGGTTGCTGAAGGTGTTGATCTCATGGTTGTGAGGGAACTCAATGGCGGTCAGTCCTCCTTCGGTTCCCCGCTCATTATACTGAATTTCTAGTTGCTGTCCCCTGATTCGTAGGGTTAAATCTTCTTGTCCGTGCTCTCTGCTTATTCAGGTATATATTTTGGAAAACCCAGGGGCTTTGGAACCAATGAAAATGGCCAGGAGACTGGATTTAACATTGAGATTTACTCTGCTCATGAGGTATCTTACTAATTGGACATGCTTCTCTGCATGAATTATAACATGCTTGTGATTTGTGAGTGAAATATAAACAAAAGCTTTGGTTGCAATAGAATTTGTCAAGGTTGTTGACCTTGGTTGAATACTTAAGTGGAAGAGAATTCATGTGCACTATTTGATTACAGATTTTATTATTATACAATGATTCAGAATAGTCGATTGAGCCAACACATGTTGTGAAAAATATATCCAATGATTCAGAACTTTCACAATTGTTTGATGTGAGATTATGTTGGAGGGGTTTCTTTCATAAAGAAGGATGGAAAAAAGATTGTGTGGAAGGGACATCTAAGTTAATGTGTTGCTTACAGTTTTCACTTTTTTTTTTCTTGGTTTCTCTGAAGTAGCTTGTAGTTTTCTTATGGTGAGAAGTTGTTCCTTTCTTGTCTCTATAACTATTTTGTACATTCTCAATGGATCTATGATCCTCTAATTTATTGTTTTTTAATAAAAACATGATCATATCAAATGAGTGTCATAATCACACACAAATAAGATTATAGAAAAAAAATGAAAAAGTTATCAGATGTTGATTTTTTTTAAAAATAATTTAAATTTCTCATTTTTAAAAAAATTTCCCCTATCATAATTTCATGGGTGAGATGGATCTAACTGGTGAGGTTGTGTTAGACCAATTTTACTTATAAGTGATTTATATAATTATATTATCTAATTTAATTGATAAATAAAATTATACTTAATATTTATTGAGGGGTAAAAATGTCTTAGAGAAATAATGTAATTCATCAACAAGTCATTTCAAACAATGGAATTCAATTCTATCTCATTAAATGAGTTAGTTGTTCCAAACTATGGAATTGAATTCCATTTCTTTAGGAATTCATTTCTTGATGGAATTGAATTCTAATTCCATCATTTAAAGGTGTCCAAACAGGCTGTAAAATTTCAAACAATAATAGGGAAAAAAATTTAATATTCTTATAGTTGAAACCTTCAATCTGCACTATAATTTGAAGGTGCAAGAGGATGACTTTGTTGGTTTAGTTTGAAATGTTGTTGGTTTCAGTCCTGGTCATATTGCTTGCTTATTAAGTATAGGATTAGACCGCAAATTATGTACAATAAATGTATGTATAGAATTTGCTTTTTTATTATTATTTTCTCAATACTAATAGTAACAAAAATTAATTAAGGACAAAATAAACTAATAGTTAAAGCATTCACAATGCACCATATTCGGTTGGCTTATGAGGATGTTTTTGAAAATATACTTTTGTATGTTATTGTTCTTTCCAAAATAGTTTGTAAAGAAGAATCTAAATTGTAAGTGCTGCAGGGAATGTTCAAGGATGTTAATGTATAAAAAATTAATCATGATATGGGGCATCCAACGAAATAGGACCAAGATGATATGCAACTCTTGCGACCATCTCCTTGGCTACATCTACGATGACGACCCTCCATTCACTGATACTCCCAATGTAACACCCTAACTTTTAGCACCTCATGATCGTACTAAAAGTTTAGGTGTTACTTACCTCTAACCCTTTTTATTTTATACTATATTTATTTAATATTGAGCCTTCGTGAATACGAATCGGAATTTTAATCAAGAAAACGGAAGGTCTTTACTGTAAAACTCTTAATCACAAAAATATACTGAGTAGGCACAGGAAGGTGGCAACACCACCAATGTCAATGAAAATACCACTGAAGGAGGGACAGTATTAAATTCCGTGGTGAGTCCAATGTATAAGAATAGATATGTTATATTATTTTGTTGTTTGCTCTCTGTAACTCTTTAATTTGTCACAGACCAGGGCATGAAAAGCCAAGAAGAAATTGCCAAAAATTCTATAAGAGTTGGAGCAGTGGCCCAAACTCAGAGTGAAGAAATTCCATTGTCACAATTTGCACCCCAAGCTGAGAGGGTCATTTTTAAAACATCTGTTTGATGCTGTATATTATTGCATATCAATTTCATAGACACATTCAGTTAATTAATTTAGTAAACTTGTAACAAGCTGTAGGAGAAAACTCCAATAGCAATCCTAGACCATTTAGAGAGAAACACCAAATTGTTAGGCCCATAGCTCCATGTATTGTACCCCCACCTGTACCAGCACCTGTACCAACATTATGGTTCAAATCTCAACCTTCACAAGCTTCAAACCTGAGGCTTCACAACTCACAGAATTAATGCACTGGGCTAATAGCTGATATGACAACTCCAAGAAACACAAATGGTGCAATTTCTGCAGAGACGATGGCTACTACATCACGACTTCTTAAATTTGCGCCAACACCCGACTTTAGGCCTCCAGGACTTAGGCTTCTTAAGCACCATTGATAATGTTAATAGGGTTATAGAAATGTGAATTGTTGTTTTGGTATTTTGGATGTCTAATTTGCATCTTTAAGACTTGAAGTGATACAATGGTATTTTGGCTGTTTAGTTTTTTTATTTAGGGCCATGTTGCTGCCCATGCTATGCTATTTAAACTATGAATAGATAAATAGCTTGTTAAGTATCAGTATGAATATAACATATGAACTTGTATGCTTTATATGAAATTAGTTAAATCCATGCTACATGTACAAATATTTACTGTCATAATTTTGAATTAAGTTCAGCGAAGAAACTTTGAACATTAATAACAATAATTCATTTTCATTTAACTTCAAGAGTGTTTAACACATGATTTTATCCCATTACAAAAAACTCTTGGCTAATCTAAAATTATTCATCAAGTTCTCCACAAAATTGGCGTGAACAAGCAGGTAATCACAACTCCACCAAAAAATACAAAAACACTACATCCTAAACCCAGACATGTACTTTCACCTATTTTTAATCTACATTTTTCCAATTGATTTTCTAATCCAATCAACCTATCATCTAGTTCTTTCACCTTATTATTCACCACATTACTTAGGTCTTCAAATCGATTCTGCTTCTTCATCAATACCCCCTTTGAGATTGTCTTCACAACATACTCATTAAATGAAGAAACATAATCATCTAACAACATACTCATTAAATGAAGAAACATAATCATCTAACTAAGCAAAGAATGAGCAATGAGCTTCTACTGCAATTTGAATGAACTTTGTGAGACTAATAGTGAGTACAGAATTGAACTAACCAAAACATTAATACCATAAATATATATATCTTGAAGGGCAACGAAAGAATAACCTATCTAGATTATTTTCAGTCCCAAACATAAATAGAATAGCATGAAATCCGCAATAGCACTTTGGGAGGACCCATCTCTTCTTTCTCCGAGCCCCAATACTCTCACTAGAGTTCATGCTGCAAGTCAAATTATTGCCTCCAATTCACAAGTTCGAGGATGAACAACGTTCTCCACTCCCAATCATGGTGCCCTAGGATTTGCCTTTTGTTGTTTCACATACGAATGAGTAAAGAGATTAGGGGTGCAAAGAATCATCCAAATTAAGTTTTTATTCTGCTGTTACTAAAATGACAACATTTTTGGAGGCAGAGGGACAAATCAACCCTGTCCGTTCTTCCTAATCCAACATGACACTTCACTCTGAATAAATGTCCACATCAACGTCAATAACTATCACATAGGATCTTTCCATCAATTTTAGTCAAGGGATACAATGGAGGGACCAAAATGACTCACTTTAGAGACGGACAAAGGCCAACATGGATGTCTTGTTTTAACAGAAATCGCCTTGTCCTAATTTAGAATGGACAAGAACCAGACTCGATGTTCACCCTAATATATGTAAATATAAAATACATATTGAGAATATGTAAAACAACATATATAAATATACATAAATACATAGGGATTAAATTAATAATTGATTTTTATTGTCCACGTTATCAACATAAATAAGTGGAGAATAGTAATGAAATTACTAAGATAGCATCACTCATTCATTCACATGATATAATTACAGGCATCGAATAGATTCATAAAAATTATTTCATGTTCGAGGAGGATATAATTCCCAAAGCCCCACCGTTGTGTCTTCGGAGGCAGAGGCCATAAGCTTACAATCATATGAGTAAGTTACAGCATTGCACTGCACCATTGACATTTCATGCAAATAAAAAAAATGCATGTTAAATAAATAAATAAAATATAGTCTAATCTGCATCAGATATATAATGTAACAAACAACAATGACATACCGTTGCATGGTGATACTTTAGTATTGCTAAAGCATTTCCTTTGCGGTAATTATATATCCTTACTCTGCCAATAAGTGGTCAAAGACATATTAAACAGCATTGTTTTATAAAAAATATGGAATAGTAATGTGGCAAACAAATTATTACAAATCATCCTTAGCTTGTATAAAATGGAATAATTTTCGGAGCGTGGAGGAGTTTAAATGATATCAAGACAAGTAAAATTATAGATCAAGTAAAAGAAAAGAGTAAATGAATTCAAAACCTGTGGTCCCAACCGGCAGTTGCAGCAATTTTTTCATCAGGACGAATTGAAGTGCCTGATATGCCAGGTCGCTCCAAATTGATTTCTTTCTTGATTACACATATACCCTTAAATCAAAATGATACACAAATAAATAAGAAAAAGAAAGACTAACTGAAAGTGTCATAGAAAATAACCATAGAATACAATCATGTGAAGTGTCATCTCATCATCTCATTTCTAATATCACATTTCCGCTTGACCGAATTATAGTTACTCTGATATTTGTACTGATCATACATACCATCACATTAACAGCAAATCCATATTTCATTGTGTTGCTACTTAATACTTACAAGTAGTTTACTTAGAATAATTGATTGTAGAACATGTGTTTTAGCAGAAGAAGAAAATATAAGAAAATGAATGAATTTACCGAAGAGTGGTCCAAGCTATACATTACAATCTTGTCATCTGCAGCTCCTGAGATGCCCCCACTGCATGACCCATCAATACAGATGCTCAAAACTGCAAAATTGACCAGTTATTAACTAAACTTTGTTAAACAAAATTCAAAGGAGAGAAGAGTACAAGGACACTGAATTAAGTACCTGGTTCAGAATGGAGCTTTACAGCGGTTACTGGAACTCCAGGATTTCGTACATCCCACCAAAGCATGGAACCATCCTCATAACTAGGAACATTCGGAATACAAGTATGAGATGGTCGTCAATTTCAAAGGAGTTAACTTGGATTTTTGGCAAATTAAAAATTGAAATCCAATGTTTAAATTTCCATAGTTCTAAAGCAAAACAACATTGGTTCAATGATCATAACAATTTAAAATCATAGCTTTGAACAATACATAAATTTAATCGTTGAGTTCAACATAGTCCCAACAACTTAGTGAAAGAACCACACACATGCAACCAGAGAGGGAGAGAAGAAAGAGCATCAAGAGTATACCCGGCCAAGACATTTAGAGATCCCTGTGATTCAGATGGTAAAAACAATTGAAGTGCCATGCACATCCCTGAGAAGAAAAGTTTGTTTTAATATCCAAAATGAGAATAAAAAAGAGAGAGCAAAGCATAAGAAATACTGTAAGGGCTTAACTACCAATTATATGCAAAAAATGATGGAAATAAAGGATGCAATAGCACATTAGCAGGAGAAAACGTAAACAATGATGAAAGCTTTAGCACTTGTCTACTTTCCTCTAGTAAAATGCCAAAGTTTAATCGGCATCTTACTTGAATCATATATTGAAAATCATAATTATATTACAGCACAATCTAGCCTGAGAAATAAGTGTTTACAAAATTGATGGCAGAAAGATGAACCACAAAAATCATATAGGCCAAAAACTAACCTCTATCTTTGTTGCAAACTGAAGAGCTACTAGGGTTGCTTGAAGGGAGTCGTACAAATCTTTCAGCTGATTTGAGATCCCAAATTTCGACCTTCAAAGAGTAAAAAACCAATGAGCATCAAAGTACGTACTTTGGGAAATGAAGGTAATACATATATGAGGAAGACATACAAACCTCAGAAGGGTTCTCCCCTGCTAAAGCCACATACTGTAGCCCGTCAGCATACATATTTTCTGTGACGTAATGAGGTTTCTTCAATGCTAGTATGTTACATATAAAATATAAAGTTTATTTAAGT
>NC_029791.2:104194212-104194526 GCF_000816755.2 Arachis ipaensis
AGACAAGGAATTTGGTTCATCAAGGAAGCATCTCCAAAGTCTTTTTGAATAAGTTAAAGGACACAGGAAATTGTTCAAAATGAAAGTAAATAAATAAATCCAAATCTAATCGAATTTGAATTTGATTTATTAGAGCAGAAATGAAGTCACAGCTTACTATGTGTTAATGTTCTAGAGTTCTGGTATTGTAAAAGGATAGTAGAAATTCCAACAATAGGTTCCAGAATGGCAAAAGCATCACCAAATTTATCAAAGATTCATTATAGACAAATGCTTGCATACCTTCAGAGCTTTGAGAAGAACTTCTATCGTCA
>NC_029791.2:104195727-104196779 GCF_000816755.2 Arachis ipaensis
TTTAGGATACTTGACAGTGGAAAGCTTGCAAAAGTGATAAGTGTTGGTATTGATGGTAAGCAGTGGACTCCTGAAAATTCCAAAAAATAGTAACACGAAGTGATTATTCAGGAACATCTGTGTAGCCTTATATTACAATTTCAGAAAAAGCTATAGCTCTATGAATTTAAAAAAAAAAGGGAAAAGAGAAAAGAGGAATATTTGAAAATAAAGGTGAGTGAGTTGAGTACCTAGACAAAGCAGCATGAGCAAAGTCCCAAACTTTAACAGTTCCATCCCTACCCTGGCTACATGCATAGCATACAAAATCATATGAATGAATGAAATGAATTCCTATGAAGCAACAGAAAGAGTTTCAATGAGGAAGAGCACCTAACGAGTTTATTGGTTCCAAGGGAAGCACTAGTGGTGACAGCAACAATCCCGTGGGCAGCACTGTGTATCCTGCAATACATACAAAAATAACCCAGAATCAGAATCAGAGATGTACATAGTAATGATTTGTAAAGATTGATAGAATACCAAGAAGAAGAGAGAGTTCGATGCTGAAGGGTATCCCAAATGCGAACTTCACCGTCAACAGAACTGCAACAACAACATCTTCAGCTGAAGCCACTCAAGTTAACTAAGGAGTGGATGAATAAATAGCTACCCAGAGAAGAGAATGCGATCAGAGGGATGAAAACAAATGTCCGTCACGGAAGCACGGTGGCCCCGTAGCACCGCCACCGGATCAGGTGCTGCTGTCGCCTTCTTGCTCATTCTGCCACTGGGATGTTTTTGCTGTGACAAGATATAACAAAAAGAAAAGAGATGGTCATGGGAAAAAGTAGTGTTGGAATTAACTAATTTTTACTTGGGATTGGGTCTGAGATACATTGGGCCCAAAGTCTGACCCAACAGCAAGAAAAGCATAAACACAACCCATTTTAGTGTGCTTACCTGTTTATAGAGAAAGACCAAATACAGCGTTCGAGTTTGTGATGTAATCCCTGGGATGGGAGGCTGTACAATCCATCTAACCTAAAAAAAAAAAAAAATCAAAAACAGAA
>NC_029791.2:104196998-104203500 GCF_000816755.2 Arachis ipaensis
ATCAAAGATTTATGCCGTGGCAAAATTAACCACGAAAAAATTAAACTAACAAAATGACCATGAAAGATAAGTTTTCTGTTCGACAAAAATACTTGATTGTTAAATTTAAAGCTAATTATGTTAAAAATCCTCTACAATTTCCAAATTACCCATTTTTTTAATCATCTTCAACCTTTTAATTACTCCACTCATCTCATTCCTTCAATCTCTTCCACCGCCATTACTCCTTTTCTCCTTTTATTTTTTTGGTTGAACCATATTCAATATTCAAATTGCATAGTTTAGAATCCCACTTTCTTTTCTCTAACTATCACGAGCCTCCCTTCTCCACTCTCACCCACACCCACATCCACCCTCACTTGTTGCAAATCTTGGCAAACCACCGCTGACCAAACACAACTCTACCACGTAGTCTTCGGGATTGCAGACTCGTCGAAGCTTTTGGAGTAGAGGAGGAACTACATCAAACTATGGACAAGGCGAGCGAGATGTTCGACGTGGTATGGCTTGACAACAAGGTTGGCTCCTGTGGGAAGGGAGAGCGGCTGCCGCCGGGGAGAATCTCGGACAACACTTCAAAGTTTTCGCACACGAACCGTCAGAGACACCATTCAGCGACCAGTCAGAGACGTCGGCACTGGAAATGGGGAACGCGCGGACAACCTTGATTCTTAGGGTTCCAGCTTGTTCAGATTATTCCATTGATTTTGGTAATGGGGTGGCTGAAAGTTTGTATTTTTCAATTGTTTTCAACTTGTGTTATTTCTTTGGTTTTTACTGAAAAATGAGAAGACTAGATTAAGAGTGAAAAAGTTCTTGCATGTTGATTAATCACTAATAAGCTAAACATAGGATTTATTGAACTTGGGAGCCCAATGTTTTGATTGCAGTGATTGAGGTTGTGAAATTTGTGGATATTGAAGATGTGCATTGATTTAGAGGAGGGTGGGTTTGAACTTTTATAGCGTATAGTCTCTAGTTCTGGTAAGAGAAATTCATAGGACGAGGATTTCCATGATGATTTTGGGTTTATGGGTTGTTGAGAGTAATTTTTGAAAATGGGTTCAATCGTCATAGTGGTCATGATCAGAGTTGGGAGGGACCGAGGGAAGCTCTAAAAATCTTTGGTTGGGAGAGGCATAGCTTGAAGGAGGAAGAAAAAAGCATGGATTGAGAATTCATCTTTCATGGTGGTGGAAGAGGCTGAAGGAATCACAAGAGTGGAGGAGTTAAAAGGTTGGAGATGATAAAAAAGTGTAATTTGGAAATTTTAGCGGATTTTTAACAGAGTTAACTTTAAAAGTAACAATTTGATATTTTTGTCAAACAGAACTCATTTTTCATAGTCATTTCGTTAGTTTAATTTTTTAAAACATAAGTATATTCTAATATAAACTCTAAAATATCATCTAAACTAATACTAAGATCAAAACAATATAAAGAAATCCAATGTCAAGAACAATGAATTAAGATAACAACATAAACTAAGATCAAATCGACAATAATAAGATTAAGATAAAAAATAATTTATCAAATTAACAAGGTATCAAAATGTCAAGAACAGCACCACAACAACAATTTATCAAATTAACAACTTAATAAGATCAAGAATATAACAAAACAAGTTAATAATCAAAACAAGTTATAATCAAAACAAGTTAATCCAGCAAACCAACAACAAAACAAGAACTGGAATAGCAACCAAATTAAAGCAACAACCAACTAACAATAACTGAAAATCAACAGAGGAGCGAGAGGGAGCTGGAGCTTACCTGAGACTTTCACACGTTCTGAACATCAACAGAGGAGGGAGAGGGAGCTGGAGCTTTATAACTCAACGGAGATGGCTAAACAGCGGCGGAACGGAGGCTGAACAGAGGCTAGAAGACGAGGGTTGGAGCACGGCGGAACAGAGGCTGCACGGCGGCGGGAGCACGGCGTAACGGCGGCGGAAGCACGGCGAAACAGAGGGGAAGCTCGTCAAAATAGGCGGAATAGAGGCGTTGCGACGAGTTGGAGCGACACGGACGGCATCGGTGGCTGGACAGGTTGAAGAACGGCGACAAGATGGAAGTTGCAACTTCCTCTGCTGCCTTCAGAGATGGAGGTCTTCTAGAGTTGAGAGAGAGGCCAGGGAACTGGGAACTGGGGACTGGGAGTTAGGGCTTTTTTGTTTTTTTTTCCCCTGATTGGCGTAAAACGGTGCCAAAGCTTTTCTTCAAAAACTGGTCAGGTACCGGTTCGGTTCGACCGACTGGTTCCTGTCCGGTTTAAATCCGATTTTTTGTGATGGCGGTTTTTCCTATTACCCGAACCGCTACAGACACCGTTTCTCGGTTCGAACCAGTTTCCAGAATCTTGAACTTTTGAGAAATGAGAATAATAGCCGATATTGACCGGCAGGGAATAGAACTGCATGAATGTGCGTCACTGCGCGCGTAAGCAGCAGCAGTTGTTAAGCAATAAGCATGTTTTGACGCTCCCCAAAAGTCTTCTGTTGCCTTCCCTTCAAAAGGGAAGATTCATACAAGGCTCGTTCCAGTTGCTGCTAAGTGCTAAGTTGCTAAATAATTTGTAGACAGACTATTCAATATATTTTCCTCATTGCGTGGAGCGTAATCAACCGCTAATTGCTTTGCACTCTTTGACATTATTTAATCAATTTTGAAACCGAAGGTATCAATCATCGACCTTACCTTGCTTCGAACAGAGACTGAGGAGATTCTTACTTCTTAATTCGTTAAAACACACAATTAGGCTCTGTTGGTCTGCAAAAATGGCCGGAGAGAATAGCAAGAACGACGTCGCAGTGTATCCTCCCAAAACAAGACGGTTGTGGCCTTCTCTTCTCCGTTGGATTCCGACTTCAACGGAACACATCATCGCTGCCGAGAAGCGACTCCTTTCTCTCGTCAAGTTAGTATTTTTATCCATATTTCCCCTCTTTCATTATTTTTACGCTCCTAATTCCGAACCCTAAATTTCAATCAAGTAATTTGGTTGCATACTATAATATTTGTTATGACTTATGATTTATGAGTTACGACCATATCAATATGCACCATCAAACTTTATTGAAAATCATGATCAATTTTCAGGTGAAATGACAATCATTGCTGAACTGTTTTTCATTAGATGAAGATGCTATCGTTAAATTTATGCTCCTTTGGACTTTTGTTTGACTTAGCATATATCTGGTATGAAATTTTCTGTCTGATTCACACATTAAAGTTACATTTTTATTTTGATTGGCAGGACTCCCTATGTTCAAGAACATGTTAATATTGGCTCTGGTCCTCCTGGCTCTAAAGTTAGATGGTTCCGTTCATCAAGCGACGAGCCACGGTTTCTTAACACTATTACGTTTGATAGTAAAGATGACTCCCCTACGCTTGTAATGGTCCATGGATATGCAGCTTCCCAGGGTTTCTTTTTTCGCAATTTCGATGCTCTTGCAAATCATTTTAGAGTCATTGCTGTTGATCAACTTGGGTGAGTTTGACTTTCTTTTATGGTCTAAAACTACATTTCTGAGTTATTGCTTGCTTTGCCTGGTCTCATGCTCCATTGTGATGTAAAAATAGATTTCTAATTGAATATAGACTGCTTAATTCAGTTAATTTAGCATTTTACATTGCACCCTATTTGTTAAGCAAAAACGACATGAAACGGTGATGGTGTTATTTTCATTATCTATTATTACCTGTTCTTATTTTTATTTTATACATTTTGAGGTTAGAGGAAGAGTCAAAGTGAGGTTTACAACTTTTCCCTTACTCGCTGTCTTGCATCTGTTTATTGTAGCTGGGGTGGATCAAGCAGACCTGATTTTACATGTAGGAGCACTGAAGGTTAGTTAAGTATTATGTGTATATTGTCACTAGATAAAATGCAATTTTGTGGTTAATTTGGAATTGAAAGGTTTTACTTAGTTACTTATCTTAAAAGTTAATGGAACACCAACTTATGATTTGTTGCTGATACTACAGAAACTGAGACATGGTTCATAGATTCTTTTGAAGAATGGAGGAAAGCCAAAAATCTGAGCAATTTTATACTGCTTGGACATTCTTTTGGTGGTTATGTTGCTGCCAAATATGCACTCAAGGTGAATCCCTTCCCACATTTTATTTAAATGCTACAGTCATGTCTCTTTTTTTTTTTACTTCTTTATTTAACTTTGCTAATGTCTGTTTCAAAAATTTTTATATAGCACCCTGAGCATGTAAAGCAATTGATTCTGGTGGGACCCGCTGGATTTACATCAGAATCAGATCCAAAGGCTGAGTTCATTATGAAGTTTCGAGCAACGTGGAAAGGAGCAGTTATGAACCATCTATGGGAATCTAATTTTACGCCTCTAAAAATTGTCAGGTGAAACCACTTTGTTCCATAACATTTTCTTTTAGGAAGTTTAGGTTGCTTTGCCATGCTTTATTAAATCTCGGAGCTCTCTAATTGTAAGGAGTTTATGTTCTCTTCATATACATTCGGGGATTATGCAGTATGGATATGGAACACCTTGATTTAAATACTTGTTTTTGTTTCATATGTTAATCATTTTTTATTTTATTTAGTTGCTTCTTCTTTTAAGAATATTATTCCTGTTCTTGTGGCAGAGGTTTAGGTCCTTGGGGTCCTAATATGGTCCGCCGATATACAGATATGAGGTTTGGTACGCGTGCACAAGGGGAAATACTGACTGAAGAGGAATCAAGATTGCTCACAGGTATGGCAAGATAACACATTGATATGTGGATCTGGTTTAGAAGTAATTCACATAAAGACTAAACTCTAATTTCCATTTTCCTCTCTATTATAGATTATATGTACCATGTATCAGCGGCCAAAGCTAGTGGGGAGCTGTGCTTAAAGTACATTTTTAAATTTGGTGCATTTCCTAGGATCCCCCTCTTTCACAGGTTTTATGATCATTCTCCTCCCTGTTTATAATTTATTATTCATCTTTAGCTAGCTATATATTTACTATTTAGAAATGATAAAGCTGCTGGCTTACCTGTGGGGGTTGTGTGTAATTGCATCTAATGAATTGTATATATCTAATACGTTTCATCAAGAAAAACACATTTGCACTGTGACAACACTAAGGGGGAAAACAAAACATAAAAGAAGAAAAGAAAGAGTAAATGGGATAATGACATTATCAAGATAATTTGTTGGTAAATTTCCAAACTTTCTAAGAATAATGTGTATGATTATGGCCTTAAACGAAGGTCTTGTTGAGTATTTATCTTAGGTTCAAATGCGAAGTCCTGTTTTAGTGTGCACTAGGCTTAAGGGTAATGCTTTAACTGGAGTTCTTTGGTGTTACAGTGCCTCAGAGTGGAAAGTACCCACCACATTCATATATGGTTTTGACGACTGGATGAATTATGAAGGGGCCCAAGAAGCTCGCAAGGATATGAAGGTTCCATGTGAAATCATTAGGGTCCCCCAGGTATAACATTCTCCAATTTTTCTGAAAGCTATTTTTCAATGATACTGTTGGGCATTAACAAAAATAGTTACTTGTTACAGGGAGGGCACTTTGTGTTCATTGACAACCCAAGTGGTTTCCATTCTGCTGTGCTTTATGCTTGTCGAAAATTTCTTAGACCTAATACAGACAATGAATCTCTTCCTGAAGGGCTAACCTCTGCATAGAGTACAATTTTGTGCCAATCGTGTCTATATTATTTATTTCGTTGTTTCACAGGACCAATGCATGTGGTGGATGTGGTAAATTTGTTCTGTCAAAGCAAAATTAGGATAAACTTTGTTATTCTTTACAGATGATTATTATTTAAACAATTCAACCACGTGAACAGAGGTGTTGAGAGATCCATTCTTTTACAATTTAAAGCATATATTATATTGATTGAACCAAAATAATTCCAAGAGTTGCAACATCCATAAATTGGGTTATCAACTTTTAGGTAGCGTTTGTTTTGAGGTACTGAGACAGAGACTGAGAGACTGAGACTCAGTATCGTGTTTGTTAATTCAGAGACTGGTACTAAAATTTCTGTCTTTGTCTCTAAAATTTCAGTATTTCAGTACCTCCAAAAAGTAGGGACACAGAAGACTGAAATTTTTAGAGATGGAGACTGAAACTTTAATAACATTTTATATCTAAAATACTTTCATTTCAATTAATTAATTCTAATTTTACCCTTTGTGTAAATTAAATTAGAGTATCAATATTGTTTTAATTCCTGTCTCCCATTTTGCACCAAATAGAATACTGAGATTTATTTCAATCCCTGTCTCTTAGTCTCTGTCTCTCAGTCTTAGTCTTTCGGTCTCTGTATCTCCACCAAACGCTACCTAAGTATTCTAAACTAGCATAATGCTTCCGCGATCCAATACATTAGTTCCTATTTAAGGAGTTTCTCCTAACTAAGGAAATGAGTTCAAGAGAGGAGCACTGTTGCAATTATTTTTGAAGATCAAACATAAGCTTGTAAGAGGAGGGAAAAAAAACAATGAAATGTGCTTGGTT
>NC_029791.2:104203525-104230308 GCF_000816755.2 Arachis ipaensis
AGTTTAGTCTTTGCCATCATATCTTACGTAAGATGTCATTAATTGAAGTTAAGAGTGACAACGACCCATCAATATTACTCTTCTTTTCTTTGGTTACAAATCTATCAATCTTTCAATACACTTAACTAAATACGTAGAGTCTGCAAAATGTCATGAGCTAATAAATTCCGGGTTTGAAGTTGTGGGCCATTATTTTATCAGACGTTTGGTGTTTCCTGCCTGAAAACAAAAGGAGGAAGGAGGAATTCACAATAGCACATTAACGCAGTTCTGTTAGTTTTTGTTGGCCAGGGCCATTGCCATGCCATGCACCCTGCATGCACCTGCACCACCCACTATTCATTCATTTTAATTTTAATTACAACATGTTGCTGTTGTCGTTTACAACCCGAATCTGTCAGTGACTTGAATTGGATTCTTCATTTTATTGGTCCCGTGACTTTGCCTGTGACAGTGGACATGCATATATCTTTCGTGCTAACATAAAATTTCTTCACAAAATTATATGACTGCTATTATGCACTAGAGTCCACGTGCAACCTAGCCCTACCCCTGTCAAAATCACATAATCCTCTTTATTCTTCCACACATTTTTTCATTTTTAAGAGAATATTTTTTTCCCTCTTTGTATAAATTTTTTTATACGTTACAATTTTTTTCTCACGTGGACGTCGTCCCTTTTATTCTATTTTTCTTTTTTTTTTTCCAACACATGAATTGAATGATATTCTTGTGATCGTTGGTGAAATATCAAATATCAAATGGCAAAATTACACATATAAAGTGTTGGTGGTACCGGTTCGCAGAGAAAATAGCGAAAAATACTCTATCTCTATATAAGTATTTTAGTACAGGAAGAATTTTAGATGTATGATGTATCAAATATACTGGTATTTCAATAAATATAATTTATAATTAAAAAAGGTTCAGAATCCAAATATAAAATTTTATAAAATTACTATTTGTATATTAAAATTAGTTGTTAAAATCAATCATCAATATATTTATATTTTATTATATATTTTATACTGATAATTAATTTTAATAAATAATTTTGATATACACATACCTGTGTTCCTTTATCAATATTCAATAGCATTTTTTAAACTATTTAATAAGGTTTTCCCTGGCTCGCTGCTTCCTAGAAAATAAGAAAATTACTTCTTAGAACCAGAATTTTCACAAAATATAAAAAAAAAAAGGAATTAACGGTTACTGACTTACTGCACTGGACAAGGTTTTTCTGTATATATTTTTTTCCATAATAAATCAAAATCATACTAATAAATTAATAAGTGAAAAACAAAATCTGATTTGGACAAACTGAGAGGTCCCATTCGCCAGTTTTGATGAGTATTTGTCTGTTTCTGTTCCATATTATGCCAAGCTCCATGTTAGATTAACGGTTACTTTCCAATAGCTTCCCAGATTGACACGTGTCAACATAGCTTTCTCCAATCCATGACAACAATACAAAATCCATTATATTATATATATACTAAAATTAATCATTAATATAAAATATATATTAAAATATAAATACATATTAAAAATAAATTAAATCATACATATATTTAAATATAAATATATTTGCTAACTATTTTTAGAAACTGATTTTAATGTTTAAATAATATTTTGATACAAAAAAGCTTCTCCTTTTGGCGGGATAAGGCTCTCTCCCGCTTTGACCATAAGTCAACATGCGGATAAAAATGAACAACAATCGTAATCATAATAACCGAACAACAAAGAAAAAAGAATGATTAGAAACTACAAAGCAAATTTCTACAACAACAATTAACGAGAATAATGATTAGATTTGATTGGATAATTAAAAAAGAATCATGCAGGGGAAGGCAGCGTTGTAGGATCGGCGGAGGAAGGTATTTCGGGTCCGACGCGACAACCTTCTAGCATGAAAACAATGTCAGGCATGGAAGGGCGATCAAGAGGGTCAGGTGATGTGCACAATAGAGCCACCTTTATACCCAACAAGAACTCTTCCCACTCGGAAGATTCAGGATCAATCTCAAGCAAACCAGGTTCCAACAACTCCGAAATCTGACCCCTTTGTAACTGCTTCTTCACCCACTTCACTATGTCCTCATCTTGCGTAAACATCACTGGTTTCTTCCCAGTCAGAATCTCCAACAACACGATCCCAAAGCTGTATACATCTGCTTCCTTCGTTGCTTGCCCCGTTAATGCTGCTTCCGGTGACACATAACCTAAGCTACCAACTGGGGTTGAAGACGATGAAGCTTCTGCTGCTGCTGCTCCTGCTATGGTTAATCTCTCTAACCCGAATTCGGACAAATGGGCCTCGAAATCTGCATCAAAGAGAACATTTTGAGGCTTCACATCACCATGAACAATTGGCACCGAGTGCAAGAAACTTAGCCCTCGAGCAATGCCCAGTGCAATGAGGTGCCGCATTGGCCAATTCAGCACATGTCCGTCTTGTTGCGAAGCTTCTTGAAGCAATGTTCCTAAGTTCCCGTTTGGCATGTAATCATACACAAGGAGCCTCACATCTGGTGCTCCTGCGTAGTATCCACGAAGAACAGTTAGATTTCGGTGCTTTACTTTTCCTAGTGACTCTGCTTCTTTGCGAAACGTGGCCTCGTTGATGGATCCGTCAGTGAGGCGGCGAATGGAGAGAACCATGCCGTCTTGGTAGGAGGCTTTGAAGACAAGACCGTGTCTCCCTCTGCTCAGCACATTCTCCTCATCAAAGTTTCTTGTTGCTTCCAATGTCTCCGCATATGTGATTTTGTTGTTGAACATTACTAGCTTTGGTCCTCCATTTTCACCGCTTCCTCTGCCTCTTTCTCCTCCCGTGCTTGTGCTTGTGGGGCTTCTTTTCTTCTCTCCGGTTACCCCTTGCCGGAGCTTGTTTCTCCATCTCCAGAGGCTGTAAACATAGCCGCAACAACACAGTGCCAAAATGATTAGTCCAGCCACAGCCACGCCTATGAAGATTATTAGTCTTCTCCTCTTTCTCCTTCTTACGTTTGCGCATTCTCTATGCAGAGGCTTGCCGCATAAGTTTTGGTTCATTGCAAACACGGAAGGGTCATTGAATCTTGAACCAAGCATTTGTGGAATCTCACCCTCAAGTTCATTGTTGGACAGATTTAGATTCTTCAAACCATTAATTTGAGAGAGGCTAACTGGAATTTCTCCATTCAATTGATTCGAGGAGAGATCCAATGAGGACAAGTTTGATAATTTGGCCAGGGATTCTGGTATATGACCTGTGAATTGATTATCATCCAACAAGAGTGAAATCAGAGCAGAACATTGTGATATTTCATTTGGTATATCACCCTTCAATCTATTGTGTCCCAAATTAAGCTCCTTCAAATGTGAAAGGAGCGAGATATCATCAGGAATGTTACCATCCAAACGATTTAAATGCAGCTCCAACACTTGAAGTTGAGAACAATCACCAATCTCAGGAGGTATTGAACCTGAAATGCTGTTGTGAGACAAAGATAGAACACTCAAGGAATCCAGGAATCCATAGGTTGGTGGAATTTCCCCAAAGAATGCATTATGAGTGAGATTAAGATACTGAAGACTAACAATGCTGCTGAAACCCTCGGGAACAGAACCACTCAATTGATTCTCTTGAAACGCAACAACTTGCAAACTTGGCAGACCAAAAAGTTCAATTGGCAATTCACCTGAAAGGTTCTGCTTGCTCAAATCCAACACAGTTAGCTTCATCAAGCTTCCTAGCGTAGCAGGAACCTTTCCATAGAATCCACATCGACTTAAATTAAGAATCTCCAAAGCTTTCAAGTCCCCAATGATATCAGGTAAAACTTGGCTGGAGAATCTGTTGTTGCTGAGATTCAGAGCACTCACATTCCCTAAATGCATTATCTCAGGGGGCACAGTGCCAGTCAGATTATTATTGCTTAAATTCAAAGTCTCAAGCGCAGAGAGTGTCCCATAACTGGCGGGAATAAAACCGGTGAACACGTTTCCAGCGAGTGATAGCATCTTCAAGTTACCAAGTTCGGCAAGAAAGGAAGGAATAGAGCCAGAGAATCGGTTCCCCTGAAGATCAAGAACCCTTAAAAACCTACAATTCACAATGCCGCTCGGAACTTCTCCGTGTAAAGAATTATTCGCCACTCTTAGTTCCTCCAGCATGAAGAGGTTTCCGATATCCGAAGGTAGAGTGCCGGAAAACGAGTTTCCAGAGAGATCTAGAACTTTCAGTGACGTGGCACTAGTTAACCAAGAAGGAAACTCAGCGTGAACAACGTGATTCTGTTGAATGTCAAAAACTTCCAAGACGCTGTTGATGACGCAGTTCTTTGTACTTTGCGGCTCGGAAACTCCCGTGAGAAAATTAAAGCCAAGCTTAACGATTCGAAGGGACGAAGAACCGCACAACAACGAAGTGGGGACCGAACCTGAAAGGTTATTCGTTGAAAGGGACAGAACCTGAAGCTTCGGCATCGTCCCCATTGTTGAAGGGATTAACCCTCCGATGGCATTCTTCTCGGCGCTGACGTGGACGAGGTTGGTGCAGTTTGCGAGAGCTGAAGGTAAGGTCCCATGCAAGTTGTTGGAGTCAAGCCAGAGATACTCCAGCTTCTTTAGAGCTCCGATGGTGACCGGAATCCCGCCGGAGAAGCCATTGTAGGACAAGTTGATTAGCTGGAGCTGAGATTTGGAGGAGAAGTTCGCCGGAATGTCGCCGGAGAATGTGTTGGATGACAAGTCGAGGTACCGGAGCGAGTCCGTTATGTCGCCGATGAGCGTTCCGGAGAGGAGGTTGTGGGCGAGGTTAAGTACCTGGAGGTTGGTGAGGTTGAGGAGCGGCGGAGGGAGGTGGCCGGAGAGGGAGTTGTTGTGGAGGTAGACTGCGCGGAGGAGGAGACAGTCGGAGAGGGAGTGAGGGATAGGACCGTTGAGGTTGTTGGAGTGGAGGCTGAGCCTCCTGAGCTGAGTGAGTTTGGAGAGCGAGTTAGTGAGTTGGCCACCGAGTTCGAGACGTGGTAAGCGTAGGTCGAAGACTCGGTGATTGTAACAGAGGACGCCACGCCAGTCGCACGGCGCTGACGGCGTTGAAGGGTCCCAGCCGTCAAGGGAGCCCATTGGATCCCGGAGGTTCATCTTAAACGCCGTTAAGGCCTCGATCTCGGCGATGGTTACGGTGCTCCTAGTTTGTTGGGCGCACGTTAAGGTGATGGTTATTGTGGTGAAGTACGCCACAGCCGTGAAGATGAGGAATGTAGCCGTTGTTAGTGCCATTGGAAGGAAGAACAATGTGGGAGCTGGCAACTCAGTAGCAAAATACAGTGCTAAGGTCTGAGACTGGCGTCTCTTGTATTTTTTATTTCTTTTATTATTACTTTGGGAGCGTTGCTAATTGCATTTTTGTTCCCTGTTCCCCACAAACCACAATATCAGTGTGTGCGCTCTTTTCTCTTTTTCACGTTGCTTCGGTTAAATTTGCTTTGCTTGCTCGCTCGCTCTATTCCCGAAACGGTTCTCAGAAGGCTTTTGTTGGCCTTTTTTCTACTATGAAAATGTGATGTTGGGTGAAAAGACCATCTTATATATCCGTAACCGTAAGGAACGAAGAAAGGTTTCTTTATGCTTTTAGAGCCGTGGTATTATTATATAATTATATTTCTTGTGAATATATCTTAAGAAAAAAGTTTAGAAAGTCAATAATTTTATTAAATTTTAGTCAGCATGTAACCAACAAAAAAAAGTGAGTTATTAGATGAAATTTTATACAAATTTTACACTATTAAAATAATTTTAATAACTATTTAATGGCTACAAATTATAGAAATTGATGTGTAGCATTCCTCATATCTTAATATCTATTTGTATTTTTTGGTGTTAGGCCCACCATCCATATTTATTGTTTGGTGGCTGTTTCTCTGTACTCTGCTGTTATTAAGTTTATGGTCATTGGTGCTGTCATGACTTTTGACTGAAAAAAGTGAAAATCCTCATACGAGATAATAAAGGACCAAAAAAAAATTAATAGAGAGAGAGAGAGAGAGAGAGAGAGAGAGAGAGTTGGGATTTAACAAATTTCTGAGAATATTTGTGACACAAATAATTTGTGGAGGGTATATTATAAAAAAGAATATTTTTTAATTTAAAAATTACAATTCGCAAAAGGCAAATTATAAATCACAAGATATTTTTTATTTATAAACACAATTTATAAGAGTATATTGGCATTCTATAAAAGGCGTATTATCGATTCTCAAATTTCTATTTAACATCGTTCTATTTAATGTATATTATTATGTAATATCAGAATAAAAAATGGGGGGTTTGGACAGGTATAGAATAAAATGGTATGTCTAAAATCAGCATAATAATTATGTGTTTATTGGATGTGCCATATTTATATAGGCTATTAAAATTTATTAAATAAAAATTAAAGACTAAAATAAAAGAAGAGTATTGATGAACTCTAATGAATACAGAATATCTTAGTACATAAATAAATATTTTAAATAATAATACTTTAATACATAATTCTTTAAATGGTAATAGAATTTTTTATTCTTAAATAAAGTATATTTTTAATATTTTTTAGAAAAACTAAATAAATAATATGTATCAACTACATATATGTATAATATGTGTGTATGTAATAGTGACTGATATAGAACTGATATATATTCTTTTATTCTTTAAACTCTCTAATATATATGTCACCTCTTAGTTCTTCCTTCTAGTTTTTCTTATTCATATTTATTTTGTGGTAATATTAAGTAGATGATAATTTTAAATTATTTTTTAGATTTAACATTTTTAATTTTTATCTAATAAAATCTAATAATTTATATAAATATGACATATTCAATAAATATATAATTATTGTGCTCATTTTAGACCTACTCTAAAAATATTCCTATATTAAAAAATTATCCACTTAAATTTGTATAACAAATGTAAGAAAACTACTAGGTAGGCAGTAGCAGTGTAGCAGCCACTTCTAATTTTTGAGCCGCTCTACTTTAAACAAAACAAATGGTGTTCGCAAATCACGTTACTCCCAAGTCCCAGGTCAATGAATTGGTTTTTAACCTTTTATCATTAATTAATCGTAGTATGTGAGTTGCCACTGGCAAAGCTAGTCAGAAATTAATGAGTAATAATTAGTTTTTTTCCTTTTTAGTTAACAAGAGAAAATGGAAGGAGATGGAGAAAAATGGGCTAAATTGCATTAGAAAAAAATTGGTTCCCAAAAGCAATTCAAATATATCGTACTCATGTTATTATTTTCGATTGGAAATAATGGTATACTTTTTAAAGTTTAGTATTAAAAAAATTGTACATTAAAAACTAAATAATATTGTGTTTATCAATAATAATGTTATCATTCAAGATGAAAAACGGTGCAAAACAATTATTGTAATGAAAATACAAAATATATCTGGCGTTCCAGACAAATAATCACATGAAAAAATAGTCATTAAACGAAAATTTAATGTTACATAATGGCATCCGATTCTAACACAAATGAAAATGATATTAAGATGAAAAATTACCATATTGCAACATTAAGATTACGACATAAAAAAAATAAATTTTATGTAGCAGCAATTCCAAAAGGTAGGAATAAAAGGAAAAGACATTTAATAAGTAAATTTCGAATTACTCATACTACTCAAACATTTAGTTAATTTTAGTATTGAAGTGTCTTATAGGTTGTTCTTTCGGCTTAATTCTGCACATGCCGAAGATAGGATCTCCGACCTCTAACCCTCAATTCGTGAACTCGCTCCATATACGAATATTTGGCGCCGTTTGTGGAGATCCTATTTTACCAAGAATCATGGCTGAACACAGAATTCACTCCACGGTCAACTTAGAAACTTCTTTGAAGGATCAACATCGGAAAGACGGGCGTGAAATCGATGTCACTTCCAGCTACGAGGAAGTTCCCCCTAGGTATGTGAACCAAGGGGAATCTAATCCAGAAGCCCGTAACACGGAAGCTTGCCATTTCACTAGATTAGGGAATGATTAACATTACCCTATGCAGGAAATACGACATTGGGTACAAAAATTGGAATGCCACCATTTGAAACTAGAACGGCGGTTGGCTGAACGCTCGTTATCTAGGCAATCATGCTCCCGGAGTCACCCAGCCAAGAAACATGATGAGCGTAACCCCGGAATCTCTGAACAAGGGCAGGATCTTAATCGGTGGGACTCGTGTTCACCACAACATCAAAGGGAAGAAATTAAAGGAGGTCACTCCGACGATGTGGCGATTCTCGGGAAGCAGATAGGTGGGCAAGGAAAAAGTCACAATCTGTCCAGTCTAAAAGGCGGCAGATTTCGCAGAGAAGTCTAAGTCCTAAAAGGCATAGAAAAATCTGAGAACACGTGATAATGGGGCAAACCCCATTTGCTTCTCATGTCCTTCAGGTACAGTTGCCAAAATATTTTGACAAGCCTACCGACTTGAAGTATGATGGAAAGACAGATCCTCAAGAGCACATTGATGCTTTGAGGCAAGAATGAATTTAGAAGGAGTCGGTGACGCGATCCGATGTAAAGTCTTTCTGGTGACCTTGTCAGGACCAGCTATGGCGTGGTTTAATACACTACCTTTCGGATCAATTTCCTCCTTTGTCAACATTAAAGTTAAATTCTTAGCTCATTTTAGTACTAGGAGAACTCAGGCTAAGCACCCAATTTCTTTGCTGGGGATGGAGCAAAGGGTAGGGGATAGCATACGAGATTATCTGGACTGCTTTAATAAAGCACTCCTAGAAGTAAACATGTAAACCCCAACAGTCATGTCCTTATGCTTGATTGCTGGCTTGTTGGAAGGAGACTTCGGAAGGTATTTAACTTCCAAGGATGTGAAGTCAATGCAAGAAATTCATCAGATCTCTTGAATACATGCGAGATGAAGACGTTTCAAAGGTGGTCTCAATGAAAAGGAAAAATTTGGCGCCGTCACCTAACAAAACCGGGAGTTCAGGACAAACCTCATCCCTAAATCCACCAACTCCACGAGTTGGGAATTTTTCCTCCTACATACTTTTGGTGGCCTCACTTACCGTGATATATCAACAAGTCTCCCATCGGAGTTTACCACCCTTCACGGGTTCTCTCAATTCAACCTCAACCCAACAAAATCAGCATTTCAAATCAACATTTTCAAATTCGTCATTCAAAATCAATTATCAATTTCAATCTAGAAATCGAAATTAACATATTCAATTATTTTTACCAGATTCAGAAATCAACCAATCACAACCGAAAAATCGTTTACATTACAGACATTCATTTATTTGATTTAATTCACTAAACTCATTTTCAATCCCAGAATATTTTAATTTCAAAATAATTCTCTACCTTAATTAGCCGCACTTTGCATAATTAAACGTAATAAATCCTTTTTTGCCCGTCACTTCTATATTCTCTTAAACTCTCTTCCTATTTTTATATTTTCAACTTTCTTTTTCTATTCCTTGTCTAATAGTCATCTTCTTTTCACCAAAAGATAAATTTTAAATTCTCTATTTTTTTATATAACTCTCCATAATTTTATGTGTCTTCCAATTTCATTGTTTCTCTTTTTGATATTTTTAATTGCAAAGTTTAATTCAAATTATTATAGTTTACGTATCAATCTAATGTTTTATTCTCTTCATGATTTTATATATTTTATTTTATTCTCAATTTATTCATCCTTATTACTTATAATAAATAGTATTTTAAGAATGAAAATTTTCACTAACTTTTTAAATTTTTATATCTTCATATAATTAATAATGTTTAACAAAATTTATTTTTGTATATATATTTTTGCCCCCATTCCTAAAATTTTCTTGGATCGTCACTGCTTTTTTTCCTCGTCCGGCAATAGCGGCAGCTGCATCCACAACTTTGTTACTTCCACAACAATAGCAACAACCTTTATTTCAACTATGAAATTACCGGAACTCGACCCTAGAACATTAACATCGCGAAATTCTCAACAATAGATAACCAGAATGCTAGCAGTGATAATTTTAGAACAGGGTTAACTTACTGCAACAAAAGAACGAAGCAGTAGCCTTCGAACTGACTCGACAACAGCTCTGATAACTACCAAAAGCTCCGATAGTTCAGCCGCAACCTTAATTTCAACATGAAATCATCGAAACTCAACCTGCAGTAAGGAAGAACGACAGAACAGAAATACAGTAGCTCCGACGGTAACCCCCCAATGGCAAGAACTGCGGCGAGAAGCTCGACAACGATGGCTGGCCTCAGCAGCGGCGGCAGAAATCAAAACGGGACACAACTCCAGCAACTAAGGAATAGCCCAACGGTGACGGCAACATCTTCTGATGGCGACAAAGGCTCCGGTGGCAACGCAAGTGGCTTCCTTCCTTTCCCGTCGCGTCATTTTGCTCTCCTCGGGCTTCTCCTTCGACACCAGTAACTTGAACGATAGTGGTGATGGGGGCTCAGCGTTGTTTCCCTCTCGCATGCCTTCTTCTTCCGCGACAGCGATGGTGAAACGGCGACCAAGGTGACACTTAGCAGCTCCTCTCGGCGATGGCAACGCGGACCTCACGATGACGATGATGACGGAATAGGACACGACAGAACGGCGACGATGAAGGCTTCTCCATCCTTGCGTTTAGTCTCTCTCGCATGTCTCCCTCTCCCCTCTGCAACAGTGACAGCGACGTCGACACCCATCCCCGTCAGTGCCGTCCTCTTCCTTCGCCTCTCCTTTCTTCCCCGATTCTGATTCTCCCTTTCTTTTCTTTTTCTCTGCGGTAGGGGGTATGTGTTTAGGGTGAGGGAATGTTAGGATTAGGATTAGGGTTTTAATTTTTGGAGAAAAGGGTAGTATAAGTATTTCCAATAGAATTGGGGGTAGGGTAATTGAAAACTAAATATAATACAATTTACTTATCTTTAAAAAATACTATTTATTTGTTAACTTGCAAATTATTTTCAATTGAGTATTCTAATTTAAAATTAGAGATAAATAAATTAATTTGTCTTCAATTCATAAAATCAAACTAAATTCCCAATTATTCAAATTTGAATAGTCAAAACCTCATTATTTTTAAATTTCTAAAACTTTAAATTGTGAATGAAAAAAATACTCCATAATTATAAAATTAGATAAGACCTTAATTTATTTCAAACTCAATTGATCAAAACCTGATTCAATCATCCTTAATAAATAATTTTTTAAAATCGAGCTTTAACCCATTAAAATATATCAAAACTAGTTCTTAATCTAACTTCAAAAAGTTTGGGTCTTATACTATGTACCCGACAATTACCACAGAAGTACACCATGATCAACAAGGAATTTCCTTACCTCTTGAAGTCGGAACTTTAGAATTTCTTGAGAGATAACATAGATTTATTTGCTTGAAAATCTTCCGATATGCATGGAATAGACACAATGTTCATGTCCTATTAGTTGGCTGTTAAGCTTGAGTTCAAGCCGGTTGCTCAGCAACGTCGTAAGATGTTGCCTGGCTGAGCTATCTAGGTTAAAAAGCAAGTCCATGGATTACTGAATGTTAGGTTTATTCGAGAATTAACTTACTCAACATGGTTGTCCAACGTGGTCATGGTGAAAAAGTCTAATGGAAAGTGGTGAATGTGTGTGGATTACATGGATTTAAATAAAGCTTGCCCAAAAGACTTTTTTTTACCTAACATTGACAACATGATTGATTCGTACTCGGGATATCGGATATTAAGTTTTTTAGATGTCTATAGTGGTTATAACTAGATTCCGATGCATAAAGCTGACGAAGATAAAATAACTTTGATCACCCCCTAAGCGAATTTAATACTACATTGTAGTGCCCTTTGGTCTAAAAAATGTAGGGGTAACTTATCAAAGGTTAATGGCAAAAGTTTTCAAGCAGAAGATTGGGAAGAATATGGAGGTTTAAATCAACGATATGTTGATAAAGACAAAGGATGATTCCAGTCTGATTGCTGACTTGCAGGAAGTTTTTAACTGCCTCCGACTTTACTGGATGAGGTTGAACCCAGAAAAGTGTGCAACTGTGCATTTGGAGTTTGGAGAAGTAAATTTTTAGGGTTTATGGTTACTCAAAGGGAAATTGAAGCTAACCCTGAGAAATGCAAAGCAGTTATAAACATGTCGAGTCCTCAGAATCTTAGAGAGGTTCAAAGGCTCACAGGTCAGTTGGCCGCATTATCAAGGTTCCTAGGGGCTTCTGTAGTAAAGGCCAAACCATTTTTTAAATTGATGAGGAAGAATGTGGAATTTGCATGGACAGAGGAATGTGAAGTAACTTTTCAATATTTTAAGAACTTGCTCTCATTTCCTCCTATCTTAGCAAAGCCAGAACATGGGCAACCCTTGTTCTTGTACCTATCCGTGACCAAAGAGACTCTGGCTTTGGCTTTGGTTTTAGAGGATAAGGATAAGCACCAACGTCCTGTGTATTTTGTTAGTAAAGTTCTTCAAGGGCCCAAACTACGATATTCAAATATGGAAAAACTTGCATTTGCTTTACTCACATCGGCTCGTCGGTTGTACCAATACTTCCAAAGTTATTTGGTAATAGTGCAAACTGACCAACTGATCAAGAAAGTTTTACAAAAACCTGACTTGGCAGGTTGAATGATGAGTTGGTCCATAGAACTATTTCAGTTTGATGTACGTTATGAACCACGATCCGCCATTAAGGCTCAAGCGATGGTAGATTTTTTGGCCAAAATGATACACCTAAACTCCAACATACCGATATGGGAGCTTCATGTGGATGGAACCCCCAATTTTAGGTATGGAGGGGCTGGTCTCATCCTAACCAAGGGTAAAGACATGGTGATTGAGGCCTCTATCAAATTTGATTTCCCCATCTCGAACAATCAGACTGAGTATGAGGATTTGCTTGTAGGATTAGCGTTAGCTCGGGATGTTGGAGCTACATAAATGACCATTTTCAGTGATTCACAGTTGGTGACATCCCAAGTTAATGGAGAATACTAGGCACGGGATCCATTATTGCAATAGTACTTGAAAAAAGTACATCAAGAGGTACAATTTTTTTATTTCTTTTTAATTAAACATACCTAGGGAACATAACACACGAGATGATGTGTTGTCCAAACTAGCAAGTACTAAGCCCAGAATAGGAAATTGTAGTCTGATACAAGAGGTACTTATAGAATCTACTGTAACAAAGCCCGACGTCATGATTTCCCATTCGTCTGGTCTTAGTATTTGGATGGATCCAATATGCACATATCTAGAACACAGGATCTTGCCCGGTGATCCTAAAGAAGCAAGGAAGTTGTGACTTAAAGTAGCCAAGTATACCATGATAAATGGTAGCTGTATAAAAGGGGTGTGTCCTAACCATTATTGAAATGTTTAAATAACCAACAAATAATATATGTGTTGCAAGAAGTTCATGAGAGATGATGTGGATATCATTTGCGAGAAAAGTCATTAGCTCAAAATGTCATTCGAGCAGGATACTACTGACCCATTCTCTTCAAGGATGCCATGGAATATGTGAAGAAATGTGACAAATGTCTTCTACACAGCAACCTCTACCAAGCACTTCCTCACAAGCTTGTGTCCGTCATCCCGACAAAACCATTTGCTAAGTGGGGCTTAGATTTATTGGGGCCCTTCCCATAGGGATCGAACCAGGTAAAATTTCTTATAGTTGCTATAGATTATTTTACTAAATAAATTGAAGCCATGCCCCTGTCTAGTATCAGTTCTGCTCAATGCCAGAAGTTCGTTTGGAGAGAAATCATTGCAAAGTTTGGGATTTCTGAAACTATAGTCACAGATAATGGGACTCAGTTCACGGATTTGAAATTTTGGAAACTATTGATTGGTTTGGGAATTCGTAAAATATTTACCTCGGTTGAACACCCATAAGCAAACGGACAAGCCGAAGCTGCTAGTAAAGTGATTTTAAATGGGTTAAAAAAGAGATTGGATGAGCGTCTGGGTTCCTGGGTAGACGAGGTATGGTCAGTTTTATGGTCATATGGAACTATAGTCCAATCTACCAGAAAAATAAAAAATACATTTCAGACTCACTTATGGTGAAGAAGCAGTAATCCTAGTAGAACTCGGGGAGCCGAGTCCAAGAATGCTTCTGGGAATCGCAGGAACTCATGAAAGCATGAACCTAATTGATGAAATTAGAAATATGGCTAACTTAGCTGAGCAGGCTCTGAAGCAAAGGGTGGCCAAGAAATACAATACCAAGGTCCAATCCAGAAGTTTCCAACCTAGGGATCTAGTGTTAAGATAGGCTGATGCCGGGACTCCAGGAATGCGAGGTAAGCTAGCTCCGACATGGAAAGGGCCTTTCAAAGTAAAAAGAAGTATTGGATAAAAGGAGAATACAAGCTAGAAACATTGGATGATTATGAGGTCCCGAGAAATTGGAATACAACTCACATAAAGAGGTATTACTCTTAAAAAAATGGTATTACGCTAAGAAATTTTTATTAGTAGAATAAAGTCACTCTTTTCCTACACACTTAGGTTTTTAATTAGGCTTCTCTTGTATTTGGTAAAGTGAGATTTTCTTGCGAATCTATGCTATGAATAACTGTGGGTTTCTTCTATAAAACCTTATATTATGTTTAAGTAATTATATTAGAATTTCAGAATATCTCCTTGACAATCGAATTTGAGTTGAAATTAAAGCTCGAAAGAATAACGGTTTGAATACTAGACGAAAACCAATGTTGCAAAAATATTAAGCGACAAAAACGTTAAGTTAATCTCGAAGACGATGGAAACACATAAAGTTAAATCCCGATAACAATAGGAAGAGTACTACCAAAAGTACTAAAGTTCCTAAGTGACAAGTTCTAAACACTTACACAAATATTATAAAAATTACTAGATGGAAACAACCTTTCCATCCACTACCTTCTTGAAGGCATCGACTTCGAAGACGTTCAAGTTGGGAACCCTCAGTTTAATCTGATAAAGTATGTTGCATTCAGCATAAAAAACTTCATCCATAGCCGCTTGCTTCACCTTTTTTACCGAAAGCTTGAGTTCCTCAATCCTTCTTATCAACTCAGAAACCTACTTATTCAACGTTTCTTCCCTTAAATCGGAAGCAGCCTTCGTCTCTTTAAGGACTTTGAGCTCATTTTCAAGGGAGGTTTGCTTTTCTTGAAAACTGGTAACCAAGGTATTCAACTTCTGGATCTGGGCGTTGGCATCAGCTATTACCTTATCCTTTAATAGGAAGTCTGAGCGGAGGCTTGAGATTTCTACCTCGGCATCACGTACATAAGTGGCCGAGCGGAGGAGCATTCTCTGACCTCAAGGAAAGGTGTCTTCCAAAGGCATCTTGGCAAGCACCACCTTCGTGTCTTCATCCATGAAATGATGATCCACGAAGTTGGGAGCTCGAAAACCTTTATCTAGCACATGCTTAAAGGAGGTAGGGACTCAAAAAACATCATCACCTTGTCCAACACTTTTTAATTTTTTTTTAGTTGAAGAGTTGGCAGGGGAATCTTCTTCCAGGATCTGGACCTTAAGATCTTGCCCTTTCCCACTTTCCTCAATCATCTGAGATTGTGGTTGGGGATTGATAGTGACGGAGGAGGAGACTCTGTCACCACTTACATTGATAGAAGGTTGGGCAGATAACCTTCTCTTCATCTCGGCAATGGCAACAAGTCCCCAGCCATATTAACTGAAACATGAGCAATAGAAACTCATGAGATCAAGAAACTAAACAAATGTACAAAATCATGAGTACAAAAGAACAAAGCTTACTGATAGCAGTCTGAATAGCTTGCTCATTTATTAATATATCCCTTAAAACAAGGGGATGTTCATTCCACAACATCATTAGTAAATTGATGCTCCGAAGTTCGGAAGCGTTAATGTTGCCGACTTGGATTTTTGGGGAGGAAACATTATAATTCCAATACAAATTAAATTTTTCCCACCTTCCAAGGTCATGAAAAAAGGGGTTGTACCCTCTATCCCTTCAATCTTAAAGAATTTTTTCTTATACCCATGGTATGACTCTTTAAACAAAGTAAAAAATTTTCTATTTGGGACACCTCGGAAGGAGATGAACCCACGACCTTGCGATTTGAAGGGAATAGTCAAAGTAAAAAAAAAATAAAAGAAGACTCTAAGACAGAGCTCGATATCTAAAAACAAATATAAAAGCTCGAACACCACGAATAATGACCCAACTATTTGGATGGAGCTGGGAAGGAGCATACCTAGAGTGAGTTAGCACGCTTAATTGGAAGTCGAAAAAAGACAACCAAACCCTAATTCGCAAGAACAAGGTAGCGTACATTCATAACCAGTTTAGAACACTGTCGGCATGCTCGTTGATATGGCATAACCGGTCCCCAGACTAGGGACGAAACAAATGTATAAGTCGCTCAAGTCGGAGTTAAATATAATCCTAGCCTCCCTCAAATTGTCAAGCTCCTCTTGGATTATGGTGGAAGGGGTAGCCTTAACCTCCTCGAAAATCCAGGAATAGATATTCACCTCAAGTTTGCTATTCATTCGCGGAAGAGAGGCAGGTTGGGGTCTCGGCTAGCTGGCAACACCATTGCATCCACAGTTCACGATGACATTTTTCCTCGCCATCACGGAAAAACCTACAGGGGACACCACCACTACGTTACCACCACTATGTTACCAAAGGCCAGAAAATTCTAATGCTTACTTAGATAATACAAATTCATCACAATTTTGGAAAATGCAGAAGAATGTGGAAAATGGGGGCAAAACAAAAATCGTCACACTGTTTGGGAAAACTTAAATTAGTGGTGTCCCTACTACATCGATCCTAATCAAAGATAGCAAATGCAGAAAAATGCAAGGAAGTTTTGAACAAATAGTACCAGGAATAACAAAATACACAAAGCAATAAAAGACTTGAGGAAAATCCACCAACAAAATAATAGAGGATAAAAACTTCACTAGCCTTATCAAATTAATTCGACGGATAGTGCAATGAAAGAAGGAGACCAAACAGCACCGAAAAGAACAAATAGTTTCTTCTGGTGTGACGGAGAGTGCGACGAAGAAGAACAGAACGGGAGGAAGTTTACAGAGAGAAAGAAAAAATACTCTCGTTTGGAAGATGATTAGGAAGGTGAAATATTTTTTTGTTGAAAGGGAAAGTGAAAGATTATTTAATCTTAAGTTAATGTTGTATTCATTGCTGGAGAGAGAAATTGAAAGCGGGTTGACGGTTCGTAAAACGAGAAAAACTATAACCGCGCTAAAGAAGACTAAAAGAAAGTTCAGTTTCCTTAATAAACTCCTTAGAGTGCATTTGTTTCATGTGCGTGTCCATAGAAGACATAGACATGGGTACACATGTACAATATTTAGTTGTTAAGACACTGCTTTTTTAAAGACATGGGAATACACAAACATACATAAAATACATGTATTTGATATCCTTCAAAAAAGATGAGACACACTAAATGAGACACAATTTTTTACTCTTTTATCCATGATTATTTTTTAAAATACCATTCTTATTCCTTAATCTTAACCCCTTTTTTCATATTCTCCTTCCTCGTTCTTCTTCTCAAAAGCTCCCCCCTCTTCCTCTTCTCTCCTTCTTTCTCCCTATTTCCTTTGCCACTTTCTTTTCTCTCCGTCACTGTCACTGCCGTTGCCGCTGCACCCTTCTCTTTTCATCTTTCTTCCTCCACTACTTGTTTAGATCCAGACCTGTCCAGATCCGTCGTTGCTGTTGTGCTCCACCCCGGTGAACTCATGCGGTTCCAATGTGTTCAGAGGCCAGAGAAGAATCCATTTACACAGAGAAGATACCCTTGCTCCCTTGGTCCAGATCTGTCACACCTCCTCTTTATTTGGTTAAGATCCCCTGCCGCCTTCGCTTTCTCCTCGCCGCTACCTCTCTTTCTTTTCCTCTTCACGGCTCACACCACCGTCTCTCTCCCTCTTCCTCTTCAGTCCACTACTACTGCTCTCTCTGATTTTGCTTTCTGTCCATTCTTCTTTCTTCATACCTTTTTCTTCATTTTTCTATTTTTTTCCAAAAAAAAGTTCAATTTTTTTATTATTCATCTCTGTATATTTTAATATTATTGAATTTGTTGGTAAAATTATTAAAATCTTCTGATATCTAAATAATTTATTTTTGATTATATGAATGATAGTGGAGAAGAAAAATGGATGGTGATAGAATAAAGGTCACTGTGGTGATGATGACAAAGGTAGAAGATAGGGGTATTATAGACATTTTAATATTTTGTGTGTCTTGCATGTTTGTTTTGCCAAACACAAAATATATATATCTTCTTAATGTATATCTCAATGTCTATCTCTATGTCTAAGATATAACCAAACGCAGCCTGAAGGCTCCAATTTAAGGGAAAACCCGACTTCATAAACTCGGATATCCTCGACGAAAGCACCAAGGTCCAGGGACTCGAGTTGGGTGCACTATTTGGACAAATAGTCACGTGAGGAAATAGTCATTAAACGAGAATCTGACGTTATAGGATGGTGTCCGATTCTAACACAAACGAAAATGTCATTAAGTCGAGAAACCACCATATCGCGACATTAAGAATACGACATAAAGGTAATAAATCCCATGTAATGGCAGCCCTAAAGGACAGAATTAAAAGAGAAGGGCACTCAATAGGTAAATTTCAAATCACATATACTATTCAAACACTTAGCTGACTTTAGTATCAGAGTGTCTTACAAGTTGCCCTCCCGGCTTAGTTATGCACGTGCCGAAGCTAGGTTTTTCAATCTCTAACTCCCGTAGTTTGTGAACTTGCTCCTGGTACAAACATCTAGATTATTAAAATAATATTTGTTTGATTTATGAGTATAATTAAATCTAGACAAAAAACGTGAAGTAAAATTAATTTGTCCATCTTGCAAAACAAATAAAATAAATGTTTCAGTTATAGAGGCATGGGCCTTGCATGCCTAGGTTTGACAAGTTGTCTAAACATGGTGAAATTGAATAAGTTATATATATATACCTAGGAACACAAGCGTAGCTGTATTATTTAAATTGCACAAGAAAATTAGGTCCCACCTTAAACCAACATTGATCTAACGTATTAAGATCTATGTATATTTAATGAACACATTTACGCCTCCATACTGAACCGTAGCATATCAACACATTCTCTTGAAGCATGAAGGATTCCTAAAGGCTTAACTAATATGTTAAAGGAAAAGTATAGGTAAACAATGAAAATATTAAACAATCTAAACAATAGATATATTATTAGTGTACGAATAGTTATTTTAATATTAAAATTTAGAGGATTAAATTAGAGGTATAGTGTGTTTTTATTTGATTAGTGGTTGTTCATATTTTCAACAAAATCATTGTCCCCTAGTATTCTCCTTGTTAAAAGACCTGGTGGGAGCGGAAAGAGTTTCTTAGAGATGTAACAGCAAAGGTTTTATTTGAATTAATGGAATAAATTAAACAATCACTATGATCTTAAAATTCTCTCCAATGTACAACCAGAACCTAGAAGTCGAGTAAAATATGAAGATGACCAGAATACAAATTGAATCAACCACATGAATTAAATGTCAATATAAAAAAATGCTGGCTTATGTTTCTATCCAACGGTAGTCATATTCTCCTTCCAGTTATCGGGTTTAACAGTGCTGCTCTTGCGTCGGGCCAAGAAGCCGAAGCCAAATCCAAAACTCTTCTTTGAATCATCACCCGAGTCTATCAAACCAACAAGCCTAGCAACAAGTGTTGCACTTTCCCTTGCGTGGTTCAACTCTGTGTTGGTCCATAGCAGATATGCCAATTGTATGCTTCTGTGCTTAGTATTCAAATCAATACCCCACCTCTGGTATAGTTGCAGTCTTTCCTTATAGGAAAATTTCTTGTGCACCTGCTTGCTTAGCATCTTCCTCTCACGATTCAGAGCCTTCAGGCTATCAAACAAAAACATATGATCACATGTCTTGCACTATATGGGCAATCACAGTTAAAATTGTTCATTAATATGAATTGGTCATCCTTGCAGATGGAAGGGTGAATTGCATGTTAAAAATATACTTAATAAACACAGATTTTACCTTGAATTAGGTGTGACATCTAGACCTTGTCCTGTAATGTCAGCTCCAGTAGAAAATGTGTGCTGAAGAAAGGACAAACGTCGGAGCTCAACGTCCAAGTACACAGTATCCGCAAGTTCACCCTTGATGAGAAGGAAAAAATAGGATCTGTGTACAAGTGGTACATTACATGCATGCCAAAGTTCCACTATATCTTTCTGCTGTCTCTCAAATCTGGAAGGTGTCATAGCTCCCGCGCATTCATAGAAACCCATACCTTTTATTTTGCTTAGACGTTTATTGACTACATATGATTTTCCGTGTACCTATAACACATTTAAAATAAAATATACAAATATTAAATCTTCATGCAGAATGCTTGTTGTTAGAGGATAAAACTTGAGGGAGTTTTTGTCGAAAAAATACTGAATAAGATTTTCTACTCTCCATGTGCATGTCTTGGACATGAAAACAGAACTACATCCGAGTAATAAAATTGTTATTTTTAACAAAATATTTTTTGGTAAAAATTCTATATATATAATTTTCATTCTTAAATATGCAATATGCAAATTTTTTATAATCATATTCTAACTTATTAAAAAACCATGTATGTTGTTTATAGTCTTGTTTAAAACATGAATGCATCTTGATCACATGGGATAATCTCTATATGCTTGTCAATTGGATCTTAAAACCTATTTCTGTGCTTACCAATTGATCGTTAGAGTTCTTCTTCGATAGCTTTGACCTAGACTTCTCATTCATTCTTACAGCGAAATTGAGAACGCTTGCAGTATCCTCTCCATCAGAATCAACATCGGATTCTACTGGAACTGCAGTATTGGTCTCACCAATTTGAGAATATTTTCTAGATGATTTTCGTGTAGTAACTTGCATTGGCGATTTATATGGCTCCTCAGGGAGGTAATCCAAGCAATCAGAATATTCCTGTTCGACCCTAGTTGGTGTCTGTTGCACTCCGGCAAATCGAGAAGGTGATGCGAATTCCTGGTCAAACTTACCTAACCAAGAAGGTGATGAGTATGACATAACCTTTTGCTGCAACCTTTTGGCATGATGAAGTGATGCAGGTTCCCAATCCACTTTGATTATTTGAGCAGCTGGAGACATTGGAGTAGCATGAGCAGCCAACATGGGCTTGCAAGAAATATATGGGGACTCATTTGGGTACTCTGAAAGGTCCTCAACATGGCAGGGTTCGTTGGTCTTTTCAGGGTCCTGAACTGTTTGCTTCAGAAAATCTTGACTATTAAGTTCAGCAACATGATCCAACCCTTTATGCTCATTCCTCGATGATGATTTAGTAACTACATGTGCGACTTGTATCATGGGGGTATTTCCTCCACTTTCTTTCAAAGCACGAAGGGATGTATCAACACATTGAACTTCTCTGATACTATCTTCAGAACCGGCTTCCCTAGATATCTCCTCCCAACCATGACATGGATCAGGCCCAGCAAATGTGGGAGGACTGCCATCCAAAAGAAAGTCGTCTTCCATATTGTCTTGATGCTGTAAAAGTTTTGCAGTTAAATTAGACACACTGGATGTTCTTCTGCGATGACGAGGAGTCTCAAGTTGAGTAGTTGTCTGGAGCAAATTTTCAACACGAGATTGAAAGAGATCACGTTGTTCAGTCAACTCCTTGATCTTCTGTTCCATCTGCATATTTTCAAATCAAGAAGTACAAAGTGAATAAAAATTAATGAGATCAAATTATGTACTCTACGATATTTGTCTTTTATAGTTTGTATGTTTTTTGAAAGGATACAAAGAGTTTGAAATATCTTAGTGAGGATACACATTATTGAATCTTCCCTTACCTGTTCAATCAGAAGCTCTCTCTCCTTTAGTATAGCAGAATTTGAACTGAAGCCCTTCAACTCATTCTCCATTCTAGCCAACTCTTTCTGTAGTTGTTGTACCAAGACCTTATCTGACATGACCACATTGACCTTAGCATTAGTAGTCACCTGCTTGGCAGTAGCAGCAAAGAGTAGGGTATTTTTCGATTGCTCAACCTGGCTTCGCGCCGGACTAATGGTGCAAATTATTGCTGTTCTTGCATTGCCGCCTAAAGAATTTTGTAGAATACGAGTAAGTTTAGAGTCTCTGTAAGGTATGTGTCCATTTCTTTCCTTGCTGCAATGAACAATAGTGGCTTAGAATTCAGACAATCTATTTGAAAATGAAAGTAGCGAAATAATGTTTAATCACCCCTTTCTTTTTCTTCTGATTTTTTTTTGAAAAAAATGGAACTTTCACTTCAGATTAGGTTGGCAAGTGGGTAGGAAGAAGCAATAAAGATCTATTAAGTCAACAAATATGCATGCTTAGGATACAGTACATCAACATCAAATACTTTGGCTCTTTAGAATACCTTAACATACCAATTAGGCAATTACACTTTTCAGAAAGCAGAACACGCAGTCAACATTTTCAATAAATTATCATAATATTCTTCTACTACTTCAGGGCAATCAAACTTAAAGCATAATACAGAGCAACTAGATGCAAAAATTTTGAATTTTAGAATACCTTAGTTTTCGAATTACAGTTCCAAGGGTCAGCAAACTTCGATTTATGTGGCTACCTTCTCTCAATCTTGTGCCTGCTGATAATGCTTGAGAAGCACGCTCGCTCCCGGCAAGATCAACGAAATTCTGTAGAAAGAAAATAATTTTTATTTTCTATTCACACGCGCGCACACTTGTATAGGAGAAAACGGGTAAAAATCATACCACACTGGCTATAAGTGTACCAGAACGTGTAGCACCTACATAATCAGTAGGGTTACTTTCAACTGTCTGCAATTTCATCATTTTGGGTAAGGTTAGGAATAAAATAAGAGTATTTTGGTAAAAAATATTAACTAATTTTATAATAAAGTGGATACCAATCGGAGAATTTGATGAGATCTGGAGCTAGTCTCATTCATGGCTGTTTCTTCCGTTGTCCTATGAGCTGCAAGATATTTGCAGATGTGCGTTGAAATCTTTGAAAAGCATCAAAAGTGGTAAGAGTGTAAAACTAAATAGACACCAAGTCACCAATACCTGCACATGTTGAAAGGAGTTCCTGCAAGTGGCTCCTCTCTGTGAGAGTCTCCTCTGTAAGTCTCTCAACAATAGTCCCTTTCTGTTTGAGGCACATAGATTCTCAACTGGTCAAAAGAACTAAAGCCAGGAACTCTTACATGTCCAAAAAAAAAAAACATGGTAAATTTACCTCTGGATCATCAAGCAATCTAAGTGGAGGAGAATTTGTAGTAAGAAGGTCTTTAACTGCTTCATTATATATTTCCATCGCAGAGAACTTCATAATGTAGTCTCTCCCATGTTGCTGGGACACAACAATAAAATATCATGTTTTGGTAGCATCAACATAAAATCATCAATTTGAGACCAAAATAACTGGAATTTGTTTGTACCCTCTCTATGTAGTCATATATATCATCTATTGCATATTCAGTAATTCCTTTCATGGTGTAAGTCTTCCCACTGCTTGTTTGTCCGTATGCAAAAACGCTACCTAAAATTACATTCAATCTAGATTTAGACAATGGATATATACTTTTCTTTTTTGGTGACTCAATGGACTCAATGCATATATAATTTATAAAATATATAAATTAATTTAAAAGTTAATAATTTTAAAATTAACAAATTTATACATAAATTAAACTATAAATAAAACTAAGAAAATATTCAATTGAAATTTATTCATTTGATTTCATATAATAAAAATAGAATAAAATCCACCATCCAAGACATTAAATCAAGAAGGGTTACTACTCACAATTGATGCCACTAACAACTGAAAGGACAATTTCCTTGATCCCCTGCTCATAAACCTGCTGCGTGGAGCTCTTCTCCCCATATACCCTGTCTGTTTCAAATAAATGATTCAATCTTCACATGTCATAATCAGAATTCAAGAGAAAATGCTTAAAACTACGACTCGTATCTATTAATTGTTTGATATTGGATCATAGGCAATGATATAACATATAATGTATTTCGTACCAAAAGTGTAGCCATCTGTTGGACCATTCTTGTATCTGATGGTGTTTCCAGAAATGCACTCCCATTCGGACGCATCACGCCTCCACCTTTCTCTATCATTCAAAGGCCTTACTCGAATCGAAACAAAAATCTTCTCCTCCTCGCAGTTTGAGGTAGGTGTCTCGGACCCCGGCTCTCTCATCTTTGCCATTTGAAAGACGCCAACACCAACGCCACCGCGCGTTGTGTCGAATCGCACTCAACACACTAACACAACACCCAGAACGTTAACCTTGCACATGCACTTGCAATTGTAGCAGCAACAACAACCTGATTCATTACGTTTCTTCAGCGTTACGTTATCTGCTTCACTGCTCATATTTCATTCTTCCTTGCAGCTGAAATTTGCGTCTCACCCCTACGTAAAACAAACACGCGAAAAATCAAATCAAATATGCCGAAGCATGCATTTGAAAAGGAAGGATTATGATATCTATATCTATATCTGTGATCATTAATTAATTCAAAAACGGATTATTGGAGGGGAAAAAGTATTAGGTGATACGTACCGTTTCTCCAACCTCTCACGGCGGTGAGTGGCCGGAGATAGAGACAACGGAGTGGAGATTTTGGTGTTTATGGCAAAACGGTTTGTATTCCTATTCCCTCTTTTCTTCCTCAACTCTCGGATCCTGCTTCAACGCGCCAAATAAAACCTTTTGTCCGTTAACAACAGAATATTTGATTTGATTCACAATTTTGTCCTTCCCTCACCCTGTTATTGACCTTATTACCCCGGTTTTCCTTGACCTTATGTTGCGTTGCAAATTAAAATTTGTGGGGCTCTGCTGCGATAACTGCGCTCAAGTCAAGAACTATTTTTCCTTATTTTCCTCGCTCTTGTTTTTTGGTTTCACAAAAGCACCATTTCCTCTATTTTCTTCGATGCAGCGCAGCTTGAAATTCTTCCTTTTGGATGCTTTACATGCATATCAATGTCTAAATAAGGATAAAAGAAAGTAAACCCAATTAATAACTAAAATTCAAACATATTCTGGCTGACAGTCTGACACATCGTTGATCGTACGACAAGTTATTAGTTACGCCCTCGCCAATTTAAAATTAAAAATAGTAGTAGTAATTTGCATAAATACCAATGACATTATTATCTTCCATTATTTTGTAGTACATACTTGTTATAATATAATATGTTACGGTTTGCTACGTTTATTAAATACACGATTTTAGTATATTCCAATAATCATATAATAAATTTCCATCAACATATACGATACCGATACAAATATCTACATCTGTAATAATCTACAATCTTAAATAGTAACAAGTGTAATATACTAATATTAAATTACAATGAGATATATTTTCAAAATTCAAATGTGTAACTTATGGAGATTTAAAATATTAATATGCTATATTATTAACTATTCTTAAACGGTAATCAATAATGCCACCAACTTTGAAAAAAAAGAAATCACTAATGCCATCAAAATAGTAATTGTTTATAAGTATTTTTGTTTTTCTGAATTTAAGAGTTGTCTAAACAAAATTGTAAAAAATAAGTTAGAGACATGATATTGTCATTATTCTCCTACTTCGAAGTTTTAATATCTCGAATTCGTCATCTCCAATAATGGGAGTGTAACTGCAAGAACTTCGATATTTAAGTTGACATGGGTTATAATAATTATAGATCGCAAGAAAAACTAAAATAGAGATTATATCGGAGAATGCACGTATTTAGATCGAATAGTGCATATATTATGAGATTCTGATGATACAAGCTTCTCTTACGTGGGTTGTTTTTTTTATGAACTATTTTTATTATAAGATGTTTGACGTCTTATTGTGATTTTCCTTTACATGGTGCTCTTAGACCTATATACAGTTAATGTTGTAACATTCTTTTTTAACAGTAGAATAATAGTTATAATGTAACAATTAACCTCATAAAATTGAGTTATTAGATATTAGAATGAGTTATGAGGAGTTAGTGTCCTCTTTGTAACATATTATTTAAAATTCGAAAGAATACTTAATCATCAAACTGATTTTTTAGAACTTCTTATACTCTTGAACCCAGATTTTAGTATTGGGCTTATAGAAATTTTCCTGCACAGGCTCCCAAACTTCTCATGTCTTTCTTTCGAGAAAAATTTTCTGAGTTTTAGATCTCAATCCAAGTGTCTCATCCTTTAAGGTGGAATTTTTTTATTTTGCTTACTTTTTTTTATAAAGTTCGAACCCTAATCATAAGTTACCACTTCAATTTATGAGTTTGGAAGTTAGATTTTTTTAATCAAAATTTGCATATTGTGATTCTAGAATTAAGAGTTATGTTTGCATTCCTTAAATGTAAGATTTTTTTTTTTATTTTTTAATTTTTTAATTTCATGGAGTTCCTATTGTGAGTCCTTTTAATTTGTAACTTGTAAACTCGAGCATTCAAGTTTTTAAAATTCTAATGAAGACGTATCAAAATAAATTTAAGTTGTTAGAATCAATAATTATTAAATTTATTATGCTTAAAATAGTAACTCAATCATAAAAATATTGAATTTAAAATAAAAAATTTATTTATCTTAAAATAATTACATAATATTTTTTTTTATTTAAGTACAATCTATCTAAATAAGATTTTTTTCTATTTAAAACGA
>NC_029791.2:104230337-104231554 GCF_000816755.2 Arachis ipaensis
AATCGTTGAAAGATTATTCTTTTATTTCTACTACAAACTTTCATATTATTTGTTTAAATAATAATATGCTCTAAAACATTCTATAAAAATTTAAATAAATAAATCATAATTTTATGTGTCTAAGAATAAATGTGGGTTGCTTTCAAGGAGTTTAATTAGGATTTTAAATATTTTTCTTCTTTAGTAGAGAACAAATTTCCATCTTCCGACTTTATAAATTTTAATTTCTGAATGTTAAATAATACTTTTTGTGGTAAATTTGTAAATTTTTATTTTTTGATTTTTTACTTCACAATTTTTAAGTTATTACTAAGCCTCTAAATCATTGACCATTTAATTGGTCAAGTAATTATAAGCCTTTAAAACGTATAATAATATAATCAAAAATTGAAATTTATAAACATTTTTACCTTTTTTGTGAAATTTTTGAATTATGTACTTTAATATTTGTCTTTTATATTCATATATATTTTTTTATATCTTTAAGTATATTATTCATCTTGTAAGCATGTATTGTTCTAGATTCATATACAAAGAGATATGATAATATGATATAATTTTTCATATAATTGAAATTATTTTAAGAAATTCATCCGTTTTCTTGTTTTTAAAATTTTTATTTTTTAATAAAAGATAAAAAAAATTCAAGAATTTGGAGGTTTGAAATTTATGATTTTCAAATTTTAGAGTAGAACTCAAAATGAAGAGGATGTGACGAGCAACGTTTCTTTACAGATGGCGCCATTGTTCAAAAATATTTTTGATCTTCCGATTTTAAGAGTTATCTGAACCAAATTTAGAAAGTAGGATGGAGACACAATGTCACCACCATCCTCCTATGCTCAAGTTATAGATCATACATGAGTGCACTTATTTAAAATAGTGCATATATTATGAGGATATGATGTTACAAGCTTTTCTTATATGAGTTGTTCTTTTTATGAGCTACTTTTGTCATAAGATGTTTGAGGCTTTATTGTGGTCTCCTTTCATATGATACTCTTAGGTTTATATATAGTCAATGTTGTAACATTCTCCTTTAATAGTAGAATAATCGTTACAATATAATGTAATAATTAACCTCATAAATTTGAGTTTTAGATATTAAAATGAGTTATGAAAAATAAATGTCCTTTTTGTAACATATTTTTAAAATCTAAGAAAATACTTAATCATTAAATTAGTTTTTTAGAACTTTTTATATTCTTGAACCTGAT
>NC_029791.2:104231692-104232475 GCF_000816755.2 Arachis ipaensis
TACCTTTTTATATTTTGAAAAATTTAAAATTCAAACATAAAAAAACTTAAAATATTTAAATAAATAATTTTAAAAAATGAGATATTATTACATTATTAATTTATTTTAGTAATTAAATTTAACCAAATTGATTCAATAATTTAAAAATTGTTAATAAAAAACTTTAGTTAGAGAAAGAAGAAAAGGAAAAAGACATAATAAAAACAAAAATGTAGTTAAACTTGGTTATAAAAATCACTTGTTCATTTAATATTTAAAAAAAAGGTTAAATTACACAGTTAGTCCCTACACTTTCAGTAAAATTGTAAATTGGTCCCTATAATTTAAAAGTTTGTAATTAGGTCCCTGAAGTAAATTAAAATTTGTAATTAGATCTTCAATAACGTTTACCGTAAAAAAAAAGCACATTTACCATAATGTCATCTTCTTCCTCTTTTTCTCCTTTTTTTTTCTTCCTCCTCTCTTCAGAATTTTTTTGTTATTCTTTTTTAACAACAACAATAGGGCTTCAACAACAACAATCCCAGAAAGATAACATTTCAACAAATCAAACAATCAGAAATTCAACTCAACAACCAAATCAACACACAACAACAATAAAATCAAAAAATAAATCAAAATCAGAAATTGGAGCAGTCACAAAAATAAAAGCAGAGGCAGTAACAGAAGAAGAAGCAGAGGCTCAAGCAGAAGAAGAAGCAGAGACAGTCACAGAGGAAGAAGCAGCGTCAGCGGGGTCCCCCTCCAAGCTTAGCCGGCGCCGTCCCCCTCCCCCTCTCCCCC
>NC_029791.2:104232536-104257535 GCF_000816755.2 Arachis ipaensis
CACTCTCCTCCTTCTACTTCTCCTTCTTCTTGGAGATTTAGATTTCAACAAAATGAGGTTTACGATGGAGTTAGGTTTCCCGATCCAAAGCCCCTCTGACTTCAACAATGTCATAGAAGCCTTCGGCTGGGAGGAATTCCCCTACCACGGTGACGCCGCTCCCCACAGCAACGTTATTTGCCGTGTGTTCACCGCCAATGAGTCCCCACCGAAGCCGTTCCCGAAGTAGTCTTCACAGGAGCAGGTAAGAAGGGAGAATTAGCCATGACTTTGAAGAGTGATGGTGCGATTGTTGTTGTTGCTGTGATCTTAAGAGAGGAACTTGATTGTGAAGGTTGGCATTGGAGCGTAAAGAATTGAAAGAGTATGTGAGGAAGTAAAGGAAGAGAGAAATGGAGTTGAAGATGAAGAGGAAGAGGAGACATGAGCGTAAAGAATTGTTGTTGTTCCTTCAATTCATGACGCTGGGGAGGGGGTGGGATGGGTTAGGGATTTTTTCTCTGTTTTGGAAAGTGGAGAAGTGACAGTGAGAAGGCTGAGGAGGGGGTGGGATGGGTTAGAGATTTTTTTGTCATTTTTAAATAGTTAAATTATAGTGTTGGTCCCTATACTTTTACTAAAATTGCAAATTAGTCCTTACTGTTAAACACGTGTAACTCACATGCTTAAAATAGCGAATATACTGAGGAATATTCTGTTAAATCAAACGGTGTTTGAACGGTAGGGACCCAATTATAAATTTTAATTTATTTCAGGGATCCAATTACAAATTTTTAAACTATAGGGACCAATTTGTAATTTCACTGAAAATGTAGGAACTAACTGTGTAATTTAACCTAAAAAAAAACTAAACATTCCAACTATAAAATTTGAAAAGTATAACATACTTTATAGTTAAACTCATGACACATATATACTTATAAGTTATAATGCGACTGTGAATGACTAAATGAAATAAATCGATAAGTTAAATAAAAGTTCATAATTAAAATGAAAATATAAAAAGATATTCAGTCTCATTACATATCTGAGTTTTTTAGTAATTAAATTGGCTCAAATTCAATAAAAATGATCTAATTTTATTAGTGATAGTGTGTTAGATATGCTTCAACTCCCTACTAACGCGAACATTCCATATTCTGTGCTCTTTAATATAAATACCTTTTTTTTAATCTTCGTGTTCCTCTATTTTTTTGCGTATTTTTTTTTCATTATCATTCTTTTATTGCTATTAATGTTGCTATATTTTTTTTCTCCTCCTTTTCTAGGTAGTTTTGCAGCATTGTATATTTTTTCTTATTTTTTATTTAATTTTTTTTATTTTTGTTCTTGTTAAGAGGATAAAACAAAAAAAATTATGAGAAGGTGAAACAAGAAGTAAAAGATGAATAAGAAAAGAAGATGATGATGATAATGATGAAGAGGAGAAGCTTTGAGTTATGCAAAATTTATTAGAAAATAGCATCGAAACTTTTTAACCGTGACATAAGAAGTTTTTAAATTTTGATACCGAAATTTCATAATCGTGACATAGGTTCTTGTTAAGAGGGTGAAAAAAGAATTATGAGAAGCACAGTAAGTGACACATGGATATAAAATGCGTTATAACTATTTGGTTGGACTTAGTTAAAAATTTTGTTTGGTTGTAGAGATTTTTCGAAAGATATCATCATCACACATTTTTTAAATACAAATATTTATATTTATAAAAAGATAAAAATTTGATTTTTATCATCATCATCATTGTCATTAGTCGCCCACCTTAAAAAAATACGATGATATTATTGTTGTTATTGTTGTGGTTGTTGTTGAAGAGTTTAAAAAATAATAATTTTGATTAATCCTAACAAACATTTTCTTGGGTTGAAAAATTCATATTTAGTTTAATTTGTGTGTTAGTTATGCAAGTCTAATATCAGTCTATTTAGAACAACAACTATAGTATATCAAAATGCATATCAGACAAACATTATAGTTCAAGCCAAGCTCAGAAAGTTGAAAAAATTAAGTATCAGACCATTTAATCTCTGAAAACACTTAACACACATATTATGGTATCAAATGGTAATAAGAGAGGATTAAATTTAGCTAAATTAAGACAAAAAAAACATGTTTTTAATCATAGCACAAAATTAGGAAGAAAAATGTAAAACATGCGAATTATATGAACAAGTGTGAGTTTAGTGGATAAAATCCACTCAATTAAGTACAAAATGTACCACGAAATAGTGGTGCATCACCATCAACTCAAAAAAAAAAAGATCATCAAAACTTGGTGTAAAAAATACAGCTAAATTTTTTGACAATTTTTTTATTTTTTTTATTTTTTATCTGAGTTGCCTTTCTTTGCACTTCGTCTCAGCTACCTTTCAATGAGAAGGGGAGCCTCTCAACCCCATGATCCCATAGAGAAACTGAAAGAAAAAGAGGATAGTAGGTTTGAAAAGAAGATTAAGAAAATCGGAGAAACATGAAAGTTCTCATAAGATATAGGCCTTCAACTAAGGCATAAAGAATAGATGGTGGATAATGAAATTATCATGGATACAGATATTAATGAAGTGATTGTGAGAAAAGGCTGAGAATTAGGAGCAGGGTGGCAAGAAATGTGGGAAGAAGTTATTTACAAGTATAGTAAAGACAACCAAGAATGACCAAGCAGCCATGGAGGTGGAGCGACCTAGAGAGAAAAATTCCCTCCTTAAATGAAGGAAGAGGAGAGCAAGAATGATGAAGAGATTGTGATAAGAAAACTACTCTATGTGCTCTACAACTTTGTCATAGAAAAAAGTATTAAAAGAGATTATAAAAGAGTGGTGGAGTCTCTTATTGTAAAGCTCATGGGAAGAAAATTTTTTTTAATGCCAATGAAAAAAAGACTGACGAATTTATGGGATAAAATGAAAAGTATTAAAGTTATTGATTTGGGTTGTGAGTTCTTTCTCGTAAGGTTCTTTAGCTCGAAAGATTTGGGCTTTTCTCTTACAGAAAATTTTTGGAAAATCTTAGAATATTATCTCTTGGTGAGACTTTAAAAATCTAATTTTGACCTAACTACTGCAACCATTGATAATGTAGCTACCTGGGTTAAACTTCCAAGACTTGCTATTGAGTATTAAAATAAGATCATTCCAAAAAAGATTAGTAACATCATTGGAAGAACACTAAAGATAGATTCTAGCATAGTAGAGGTCTTAAAGAGGTAAATTTACAAGATTTTGTATAAAAATGGATTTGACTAAATTTCTGGTATCTCAATATGAGATTAATAGAGTAAACCACTCCATAGAGTATGAAGGGCTACACCAAGTCTGTTTCTCTTGTGGAAGAGTGGAACATGAGAAAGAGAGCTGCCTTGAAAAGGAAAGGACTCAGATTTAGAACTATAAAAAAATGGTACTACTATAGGGGCACAACGAGAGATAAAAGAAAAATTTTTTTTCTATCCAATAAAATACTGATAAGAGAAAAAAGGTCATGAAAGAAAAAAAAAAAGAAAAATATGGACTATGGATATTGGTCCAATGGCAAACACTTGGACGAAAAGAGGTGAAAATAGGTTAAGATACAAGTAATTATGTTAATGGAGGAGGCAAATGACACGTTAGTAGGACGAATTCTAGATTTGCTGTATTACAGAACAAGAATTTTTATAGAATGACCTAAGGAGAAAAGTACAAAATGACAAAAAAGGGAGAGACATGATGAGCGGATAATTTATACGCTTTTTGGCATTGTTTTTAGTATGTTTTTAGTAGAATCTAGTTACTTTTAGGGATGTTTTCATTAGTTTTTATGTTAAATTCATATTTCTGGACTTTACTAGGAGTTTGTGTGTTTTTCTGTAATTTCAGGTATTTTCTGGCTGAAATTGAGGGACTTGAGCAAAAATCAGATTCAGAGGTTGAAGAAGGACTGCTGATGCTGTTGGATTCTGACCTCCCTGCACTCAAAGTAGATTTTCTGGAGATACAGAACTCAAAATGGTGCGCTTCCAATTGCGTTGGAAAGTAGACATCCAGGGCTTTTCAGCAATGTATAATAGTCCATGCTTTGGCCGAGTTTAGATGACGTAAAAGGGCGTTGAACGCCAGTTCTATGCTGCTGTCTGGAGTTAAACGCCAGAAACAAGTCACAAACCAGAGTTGAACGCCAGAAATACGTTACAACCTGGCGTTCAACTCCAGAAAGAGCCTCTGCACGTGTAACATTCAAGCTCATCCCAAGCACACACCAAGTGGGCCCCGGAAGTGGATTTATGCATCAATTACTTACTTCTGTAAACCCTAGTAGCTAGTTTATTATAAATAGGATTTCTTACTATTGTATTAGATATCTTCGGATCATCCTGGATTGTATTTTTGATCCTGTGATCACGTTTTGGGGGCTGGCCATTCGACCATGCCTGAACCTTTCACTTATGTATTTTTAACGGTAGAGTTTCTACACTCCATAGATTAAGGTGTGGAGCTCTGCTATTTCTCAAAGATTAATGCAAAGTACTACTGTTTTTCTATTCAATTCAACTTATTCCGCTTCTAAGATATTCATTCGCACTTCAACCTGAATGTGATGAACGTGACAATCATCATTATTCCCTATGAACGCGTGCCTGACAACCACTTCCGTTCTACCTTAGATTGAATGAGTATCTGCATAAAGGCAGCCATGGAAAGGAGTAAGACTGATTGGATGAAGACAGCAGGAAAGCAGAGGTTCAGAGGAACGAAAGCATCTCTATACGCTTATCTGAAATTCTAACCAATGAATTACATAAGTATTTCTATCCTTATTTTCTATCTATTTATTATTTATTTTCGAAAACTCCATAACTATTTTATATCCGTCTGACTGAGATTTACAAGGTGACCATAGCTTGCTTCAAGCCGACAATCTCCGTGGGATCGACCCTTACTCACGTAAGGTTTATTTTGGTAGAATATAATTTTTATTTTGTCTTTGTTTTTAATGATTGTTCTAGCTTGAAATATCTACGGGATTGCAAATCAGGCATCAATTCACACCTTAAAAGAGACTTGTTGACAAAAAAATCCTACTACTACTACTACTATGTAGTTTGAACCCAAATGTAGAGGTGATAAGGCTAATGAAGTGGTTAGATTGCTGAGATTTAGGCATTTCTACAGAGAAGAAGCTACTAGTTACAGTGGAGGTATACAGATTTTACGGAACAATGATTCCTTAAATATAAGAATCAATTTGTCCATATGACTATCTCAATGAATAATGAGAGAACTTGAGAGCTTTTAGCTATCTATTCTTGTCTCAGGAGAGGTCAAGGAGAAATCTTTGGGAGAAGCTTAAACATATAGCTAGTAATATAAGTATCCCGTGAATTTTAGTTGGTGACTTTAATAGAATTGCAAATGAACAAGAAAAGAAAGGAGGAGTCCTGACAGATTTCTATGCGTGTATACGATTCTAAAAGATAAATGAATGTAAGTTGATGGACCTTAGATATGTAGGAACTCGCTTTACTTGGATGGAAGCTCAAAGGAATGGTTTTGATAGAGTTTTCAAGAGATTAGATCGCGCTCTAGCCAACTCAAATTAGAGAAGAGAATTCAGAGATGCTAGAGTGGAGGTGATGTCGAGGGTAATTATGATCATCACCCTCTCCTAGTCAATCTTAATCTGGAGAGAATGAATATGGGTAAAAAGTTATTCAGATATGAAATCATGTGAAAAACACACCCTAAATTTTATACTTTTCTCTATTCAACTTGGAGAAGAAACCAACATCTCCTTATACCTTTGAGTTCATTGACAAGAAGTTTGAAAGATTAGCATAACAAATAAGTGTTTGAAAATTTGTTTAGGAAGAATAAGATACTTTTAAACAAAATTGCTGGTATTAAAAATGCCCAAAACTATGGTCGAAACCCATTTTTAGAGGATGGTGCGTGAAATTAGAACTCGCACAACTGAAACAGCAAGTGCACCGGATCGTTCAAGTAATACCTTAGGTGCGTGAGGGTCGATCCCACGAGGATTGTCGGATTGAGCAAGCAATGGTTATCTTACAGGACTTAGTCAGGCGAATAGAAAAGATGGTTGTTGTTATAATTGCATAAAATGAAATAATAAATAAAGTGATACCGAACTGGTGTAGAAACAATGATAAAGAATCAGTTAAGGCGTTGGAGATGCTTATCCTTCCAGATTAATACTTCTTACTGACTACTTTAACAATGAGTGATTCATTCAATAGCAAGGCTGTAAGGGATTAAAGCCGGGGCTAGTGGTCATTAATCTCCTCTAATCTAAATCAAACGCAGGTGTTAATGGTCATCCGATCTGAATGAGGGTGAAGCGAACGCAATTCAATCTCTGGTGATCCTACTCAAAATGCCACAGACAAGGTTAGATCTTCCGGATCGGAGAATGATGCTCTTAATTCTAGCCTTAACGCCACAGAGACCTCAATTACCCATGACTAACGAGATTTTATCTCACTTATCCCAATTAGCCCAGATACTCTCTTGGAACTTGTGATGTATTCTCAAGCTGTAGCTCAATACGGTCCGGCTAAGGATCCGCAAGAGCCCATGTAGAATAAGGAGTCATACTCTCGTTCTAGCCCAGATTCATAAAGATGAAGAATGAAAACACATCATAGAATGGAATCAAACATGTATTATAGTAGAAAAGCAATAATATTAATCCATAGGGATGAGCAGAGCTCCTATCCTTAACTCAGAAGATTTAGTTGCTCATAATTTACAGAGAAAAACTGTGATGAGTTCGAATATGGTGGAGAAGATCCTAAACATAGGTGATCTCCTCATATATATAATAATCTAGTAATTAAAAAGTACAAAAATGAGATAACTAGGCTAAAGGTGCGAAAATCTACTTTTGGGCCCACTTGGTGAATGTTTGGGGTGATCTTGGCATCCAACTTGAGGAATGGACATTGAACGCCCATTAGGGGGCTGTCCACGCTGCCTTATGCTCCTTTGGTGGCGTTGAACGCCAGAAAGGGGGCAAGTTGGGCGTTCAATGCCCGTTTTGGGCTGTCCTCTTCAAAGAAAAGTATGGACTATTATACATTGCTGGAAATCCCTAGAAGTTAGCTTTCCAACACCGTTGAGAACGCGTCAATTGGACCTTTGTAGCTTAAGATATGCTCGTTGGAATGCAAAGAGGTCAAAATTTGACAGCATCTGTTGTCCTTTTTTTGCCTTTGAATCAGACTTTTCCAAAACTTGCCAATTTCACCCAAAAATCACCTAAAATCATAATAAAAATCCAAAAATGCAAAGTAGCATCCAAAAGGTGAATTTTTCACTAAAACATAAAAAAACTTAATAAAATATACCTAAGAACACTAAGAAAATAGTACCAAAAAAGGGTATAAAATATCCAATTATCAAAACACCAAACTTAAATTGTTGCTTGTTGATAAACCCATATTTTATGATACATTTTGTGCTTAGTTTGAGTGATTTATTCAATTCTTCACCCACTTATTCATATTAATTGCATGGTTTTACTTTCCCTTCCTTATTATGTGATGTATGTGAAAAACATGTTTCCTATGCTTTAAAATCAATTATTTTAATTACCTTTATTTCCATTCGATGTCGTGATTAGTGTGTTGAGTAGTTTCAGATCTTCTAAGGCAGGAATGACTTAAAGAATGAAAAAGAAAACATACAAAGATGGAAGGAAAGTACAAAACGGAGTTCCTAAAGAAACTGGCATCCACGCGATCGCATGGGCGACACGGACGCATGCCAAGCGCGAATCAACAGCGACGCGGCCGCATGACTGACGCGACCGCTCGCCTTAAGCAAAACACATATGACGCGGTCGCATGACTGACGCGACCGCGTGACAAGAAAAACTCCGAATGACGCGACCGCGTGACCCACGCAGACGCGTGACAGAGGCCACGCACCATAAATTGCAGAAAATGCTCCCAGCGATTTCTGAAGCCCTTTTTGGCCCAAATCCAAGTCTAGAAGGCATAGACCAGAGGTTATGAAGTGAGGGAATGCATCCATTCAGGGAGAGCTTGCCAAATTAGTTACTTTTCATGATTTAGATTTAGTTTAGAGAGATATTCTCTCTCTCTTTTAGGATTAGGATTTAGGATTTCTCTCTTGAGGAGTAACTCTCGATCCCAGGTTTAATGTTCCTTTACTTTAAGCTTCCCTTTCACTTTTGTTCATCCCATTACTTTAGATGATTATTTACTTTGCAATTTGATTTATGAATTCTTCCATGTTATAGATTACTCTTTTGAATTAATGCTATTTGAGGTATTTCAGTTTAATATTGCTTTCTTTTATTTATGCTATTATTGCTTTTACTCTGAAGACATTTTTGTTCCAGTAGATTTACTTTTCTCCTTTCGGTTCTGGTTAAGAAATTAGTAACTCAGGAGTTATCAAACTCAACATGATTGATAATTGTTATCTTTGTTAATTGAATTGAACTTCAATAATCCCAATCTTTTCTTAGGAAATAAATAGGATCCGAAGATCAAACCAATTAATCCCTTGACCTTCCTTTATCTTAGTAAAGGTTAACAAAGTGGAATTAAGATTCAATTCTCATCATCATTGATAAGGATAACTAGGATAGACCTCCAATTTCTCATACCTTGCCAAAAGTTTGCTTTACAGTTATTTATTTATTTTAACTGCCATTTAAATTATTTGTCATATTTGTTCCTCATTCTTGAAACCCCAAATTTACAATCTCCATAACCAATAATAAGAACATACTTTCCTGCAGTTCCTTGAGAAGACGACCCGAGGTTTGAATACTTCGGTTAACAATTTATTTAGGGGTTTGTTACTTGTGACAACCAAAACGTTTGCAAGAAAGGTTGATTGCTTGGTTTAGTAACTATACTTGCAACGAGTATTTACTATAACTTCTAAACCATCGATCTTCCAGCTCTTTCAAAATGGCGCCGTTGCCGGGGAACTGCTAACGTGTGCCTTATTATTGGTTATTGTAAATATTTTTTTTACTTATTTATTTATTTATTTCTATTTTTCCTTTTTTAATTTTATTTGCTACTATGAACTCTCACCCTTCTCGCTTTGAGTTTGGTTCTAACTTTGTTGAAGGAAATAGAAGTTACAGTAGGAATATGCATCAAGGTCAAACCAATCAAGGATGAATGGAACCAAGAGGATCTAATCAACCCTTTAGGCAACAACACCCTCCAAGATATCATGAACAACGACCATTCTGCAATGCATACCCAGCTGATAGATATGGTGGACAACCTTGTAACTACCAACAAGCCCCACCCCGTGCCTATAGACCATCCTCTCAACCTAACCTCGAACCACCACACTCACAAGCCTCTCTTCACCATTCGCCACCACATGATCCCTATTTACCCCAGTTCCAATCCAATCCCTCCCAAGCACCACCACTTTCCTATGTATCATGTCCAAATCCATCACCCCGAGAATCAGAGGTTCGCCTCAAGGAAACAGTAAATAAACTTCAAACAACCATTCGACAACTGGAGCAAGCAGTAATTCAATTAGCTTCTAGACGTTCGAACATCCAAGGACCAACCACAGCCCTATGTGGACAATCTAACGAAGAGCGTAGCATGAAGGAAATACTAAAAACTCCAGTGGACAAGACAGAGAATGAATTCGTACTAGAACAAGTAGAAGAAGCTGTCATTACGCAAGAAGAAGAGTTGGTTGAAGATCTAGGAGACGCTGAACCTCCATGGGAATTCAGAGCTGAGGAGAACTCCGTCAAGGACATTACAGTTGATGCTAAGGAAGACAGTGCACAATCCCCAAGGCAAGTCGTTTATGAAGAACTAGACGGAATAACCCAGGACACCAATTTCCTTGATGATGATAGTCACAAGTCAAGTTCTCTTAGTAATGAACTCGCATCCGCAAGTGAATTCTCTGAGATCGAAGAATCTTCCCCAAATGAATACGAAGATGATGCAGAGGTAGATTTCTCTCGACCTCCAATCTATGACTCGAGTGATGAGGAAGACACAGAAGACTTTGACCAGGACACAGATGCATTTGAAGAACCTTGCAAGGAAGTGGAGGAATTCACAGAAGAGCACAAGGGAGTAGAACTTATAGAACCACCGGAAACACCTACCCCAAGGCCATTACCACCCAATACAAGCTTCAAGTGGGTACAATCCTTAACCTTTAACTTTACTTTTTCACTTGAATACGGTTTGCTTGAAACAGATGGCCAGCTTAGAGCTCTCTGCGGCTTTAAGAGTAAGAGGAAAATGGCTCGTGCTCAGAGCAGGTGCACAAGGTCCAATAAGGTTCCACGCTTCAACTTGAAGTGCACGGATTGGTATCGTGTTCAATTGAATGGATCTCGGAAAACGTTTGGTCACCATGGTGAGAATCTGCTTTCTAAACCGCCCGGATGGAAAAATATAGATCAAGACGGAGGCGGATTTAAAAGCAAAGTTTGGGATCCTGGAATCTATTCTGACATTCGTCATTCTGGGAGCCTAAAAATTTGCTTGAAGCTACTCAGGAGCTTTACATGCCTGGTTTGGGACCCCGGAAGCTATTGGCATTCCAAGCATTGGTGGAGATTTCTGGATGAATTTAAACATAAGCCGCTATAACAGGAAGCCCCTCCAATGTCCAACTTAAGGACTTTAACTAAAAGTGCTAGGTGGGAGACAACCCACCATGGTATGATCGTTCCTTTTGCACTTTTAATTTTATTTAGTTTTGTTTGTTTTTGAGTTTTATTTTATTCTATTAAACCTGGAATCATGCATAGCATTCACATTAAGCATTGCATTCTGCATTGTGCATAAAAAAAAGGGTGCGCGACGCGACCGCAACATCCATGCGATCGCGTCAAATGGCGAAAATACACTTCCCACGCGACCGCGTCATCCACGCGGTCGCGTGACCTGGAGATCGGCGTAAAGATCCAACGTCCAGAAAGTTAGGCTGGAATCGTGCGGCCATTGTGCGTTTCGCACAAATGCCCCACGCGATCGCGTCACCCACACGATCGCGTCACTTGCACACAACCAATCCTACGCGACCGCGTGAGCGACGCGACCGCATCGCATGGATTGCACGAACACCCCAAAGGAGACAGAGAGTTGCGCTGAAACGACACTGGATTCGTGCATTTAGCACAAATCCCAGCGACGCGATCGCATGCGCCAGGCAATCGCGTCATTCAATCTTTTTGCCCTCCATGCGATCGCGTCACCCCCCATTTCGCTCTAGCCACGCGACCGCGTGCCCCACGCGGCCGCGTGGATTCAAATTTATAACCCCCAACCACGCGAATCCTATCAGTCGCGCCCCCCTGAAACCCTCTCCTCCCTCTCTTCCCCTCCAACCCAACCACCACCATCCAGCCACCATCACCGCCACCCCCAGACGCCGCTGACCTCCCAGACGCCGCCGCCACCTACCCCCCTTCCTCCTCCTCCTTCTTTCTTCTTCTTTCTTCTTCTTCTCCCCCTCTCCTTTTCATATGCTGTGATTTCTTATTTCATGCTGCTCTTTACACTGCATTTTCATGATTATATTCCTTATATGTAATTGCAAGCTTTAATTTTAATTCATATGAACTATTTGACTGCTGTTTATTTTCCGGGACAATCCAATTTTAGCCGGAATGCTGCCCAAATTTCTGTAAAATATTTTCATTCATGTTTTGGTTTTGGCATTTGAAATCTGCTTTCCTCTGCTTTACCCAAACCCATTCATGAATGCCGGGCGCGCATTCTTATTCTCTTTGATTTTCTGGTTCATATATTGCATTTTTGATGTTTGATTCCAATTTTTGCTATTTCCATATCTATTTGAATCATCATCAACCTGTTTTCCTTGTTTGGTTATGAGTTACCTATCACTTCTAATTATGAATGCTTGTTACTTAGAAACTTATCCTTATGCCACTTACCTTAACCTATTTTTCATTAACTCACTAATTCTAATTTCCTAAACTCTTTCTTTTCTAACCAAACTAACCTTTTAAAATCTTTTTTCTGGTTTTTCACTTTCTTTTAACCCTCTAACCATGGAATACTGATAATTTTTCCTACTTAACATGCCTTCTATTACATTTTGGATTGTGAATTTTTTCTTTCAAACTTCTCACTCCTATACAATCCTTAATGCACATTTACTTAACTCATTTACCTCATTCTAATTCTCCTTTGCCACTTTGTGTTTCTTTTGACTATTTGCCTATTTGTTTTCCTATTTTTATTATATCCTGGTTTTCTGTTTTTCAGGATGTCAGATTCCCAGAGAAAGGGAAAAGGAAAGGCTACCACTGGCAAACGTAAAAGAGGAGAATCCTCTATGTCTATTATAGATCTCATGCATGATGCCTCCTGGCAGGAGAAAAACTTCACCCCGCAGGAGAAGGCCGACCAGCTGCTCCCTGCTAATGACCCAGTGAAGTTTGCAAACCGATACTGTGAGCTGAAGTATCCAGTATTTGCAAACTCCAGGAACCTGTACCTGGAAAGGACCTTGAAGATCCCAGAAGAACTCCAGCAATACACCTCTGACCAGATCAAATAAAGAGGCTGGTTCTTCCTGGAGAGACCCCTGACTGAGGTCAATGCATCTTGGGTTAGAGAATTCTACTGCAATTACTTCAAGACCTCCCTAGATGCAGTGAACCTCAGAGGGAAGTAGATTCTGGTTACTGAAGAGGCAATCGAAGATGTTTTGAAGCTTCTGCCTAAATCTGATCAGCCAGATGGTTATCAGAAAGCTGAGGAAGACATGCGCTTTCTGAAGTTTGATTGGGATGCAGTCAATGCCCGGATAGCCCTTGACTCGACTGTTCCTTGGATTATGGGTCAGAACACCACCATGCCCAAGAGAATCAAGCGGGCATACTTGAATGATGAGGCTCGGCTGTGGCATCAGATACTTAGCAACTTCATTATGCCGAGTACTCACGAGACAGATATACTTGCCGCTATGATCACCCTCCTATGGTGTGTGATAGAGGGTAAGGACCTGTACCTGCCACGCTTTATCCGGTTCTACATGGCCAGGGTCCACGTCTGAGGCGCTCTTCCCTTTCCCTATTTGGTTACACAGCTAGACTGTCGAGCTGACGTGCCTTGGGAGGATACCGATGAGAGACAACTTGCTACAGAATGCAAGAAGATTATCCCGCACAGCAGGAACTTTCTGGCCTTGGGCTACAGACCTCCAGTCCTCACTGCTCCTGGTGACACTGACACACCATCTGTCGGCCCCTCTTCCTCCACAGCTACACCTGCCACCACCACTGCACCTCCACCTGCCCCAGAGCCCATCTATCATCTAGTGCACCGCCTGTTTCGACGCTTGACCAGATGGAGCGTCGCAACAAGCGACGCTATGAGCACCTGAAGCTGATGATACAATCTGGCGACATCCCCTCCGAGCCTGACACACCATCCGAGGCATCTGAGGAGGAGGCAGATGTTTCTGAGGCAGAGACCCATCCACAGAGCGAGGCAGAGCAGGCAGGCACCCAGCAGGCAGCACACCTTCAGGAGGCTTCGCCTCAGATTCAGGCTGTAGACCCAGAGATCCCTCTTCAGTCAGACCCTCAGATCACCACCACAGAGACTCTAGCTACCTAGCCTTCTAGTGATGACACCCTTTCACACCCTGCTTGACTGAGCATCAGGGACGATGCTACATTTTAAGTGTGGAGAGGTCGCCATCTCTGGCGTTCTTTTTTGGTGAACCACTACATACTCTTTTTATTTATTTTGCTATTTTTCTGTATTTTTCTTTTTATTTCTATTTTTCAGTATTTATACATTGCCATTTTCATGTATTTATACTCTATTTCTGCATTTTGCATTTTTAGTTCATATTTTAGCCACTTAGTTTAGTTGCAATTCTAACTTACTAGTTATAGAAATTGTGGATTGATTAGTATAGTTTACCCTTTTTAGTATAAGATACCTCGGAATAGAGTGAAAAAAAAAAGGAAGTAAACTAGAGACTTTAACAGAATCAAAACAACCCACACCTTGCATATATAGCATTACATGTTAGTTAATTAAACAACATTTCATCAAGGAGAAACACTAGAACTTTAAAGCCATTCAATATAAGTTTTACATTGAGAATAATGGGAATTTTTAACTAAACCTGCATGACATACATAACTAATAAATGACTTTTGAGCTAGAGAACACATAGCCTGTGAGTTTTGAGCTTAATTGTATGGTTACATTCAAACCATATATTTTATTCCTGTGTGTTCCGCCCTTCTTTTATATTCTGGTGTTCTTTACTTTGTTTTAATCTATATGTCCGATTATAGAATGTAGATACATACCAAGAGAGTGATTGAGGCCATTATTTGATTTTAGCTCACTTATCCCAAAATAGCCTACCCTTCACATCACCCTTGTTAGCCTCCTTGAGCCTTTAAATCCCCTTTTATTCTATTAGCCACATTACTAGCCTTAAGCAGAAAAACAAAATAAAATCCCAAGTTGAATCCTTGGTTAGCTTAAGATAGAAAATAATGTATAGTTTAAATGTGAGAAAACCTATTGGGAATATGGACGATAAAAATAAAAGGGTAGAAAAGAATTACAATAACTCAAAATAAAAAGTTTTGGGAAGCATGCTCATGTAAAATCAAGATAATTGAATTACCATGTGCATTAAAAAAAATGTGTTATGAATAAAGGGGACACAAAAAAAAGAACTCCCCAATTATGAAATAAAGCAATGCACATGGGATGAAAATAAACATTAAGGCATGAGCATATAACATCAAAAGTGGGAAAATATGGGAAAATAGGTAAAGCAGCTTTGCTTTACAACATATGTATGTTAGGTGAGATCTTAGTCTAATTAAGGATTCACTTATTAGCTCACTTAGCCTTATACATATACCCTTACCTTTACCTCGGCCCCATTACAACCTTAATTAAAGACCTCATGATTTTTGGTATGTCTATATTCTATAATTGTTGATTAGTTAGATGAAGAACAAAGTTATAGAAAGAAAGAATAAAAAGAAGAATAGAGTAATTAACCCAATAAACACTGAGTGATTAGAGAGTAAACACAAAATCCAGTGAGGGTTCAATAGCTCATTAACATATATCTCTGCTTAAATTATTAATTGTATTGCAAATTTTTAAAATGTTTCTCTCTCCCATCTCAATTGAAAAGGCACTTTATCACTATTTAAGGTTTGGCTATATATATACACGACTCCTTGAGAATGTGAATTAATTTAACTACATGCAAGCTTTATATTCAAGTGAATAAAAAAATTAGAATTGCATGATGCATCATTCATCTAGGTAGTTGCATTTAGATTAGATTGCATTGCATGACATTCCACCACTTTAACCTTACTTTTTACCTTGGATTTCCCTGTAGTTCCTTGAGAAGACGACCCGAGGTTTGAATACTTCGGTTAACAATTTATTTAGGGGTTTGTTACTTGTGACAACCAAAACGTTTGCAAGAAAGGTTGATTGCTTGGTTTAGTAACTATACTTGCAACGAGTATTTACTATAACTTCTAAACCATCGATCTTCCAGCTCTTTCACTTGTCCTCAAGCAACTAAAAACAAGATAGGACTAATGGAAGAGAAAAATACAATAGGTCTCAGAGTTATCAATGAAGCTCAGTTCCAAATATTGAATGGGAGTATTAGCTCTCTACTTCTGAACAGTTTTGGCATCTCATTTTCCTTTGAAGCTCAGAAATATTGGCATCCCTTGGAACTAGAATCCGGATGATATTATTGATTCTCTTATTTTAGCTTTTCTTGATTCTTGAACACAGCTTTTCCTTTTGGTGCTTTGCACCTTTTTGAGCCTAGTCATGATTCTAAGCATTTTGTTTTCCCGTATTACCACCAGATACATAAACGCCACAGGCACTTAACTGGGGGAACCCTTTGGATTCAAATTTAGCTTTGCTTAAATTCCTAGATAGTGGTGCCCAGAGTTCTTAAGCGTACTCTTTTGCTTTGAATCACGACTTTAACTGCTCAGTCTCAAACTTTTTACTTAACACCTTCACACCACAAGCATTTAGTTAGGGATAGTAGCTCATTTGAACTTTTTAGGCCAATTTTGACCCTCCTAACCATTGATACTCAAAGCCTTGGACCCTTTTCTTTTGATTTTTATTTTATTTTTCTTTTTCTTATTTTTTTCTCTTTTTTTCTTTTTTTTTGCTGCTTTTTCTTGCTTCAAGAATCAATCTTTTTAATTTTTTAGAGAACCAATAATATTTCTCTAAATTCACTGTTCTTTCAAGAGCTAACATACTCAACTCCAATATCAAATATGCACAGTTAATTCATACATTCAGAAAGTAAATGCAGGGCCACCACATCAAAATAATTGGACTAATTCATGATATAACTTGAAGCTTATGTATCTCACTATTTCTTTTTCAAATAAATTTTTCTTTTAAACTTGGTGATGGACACATAGGATATCTTATAGCCATAACACAGGAAGAGACTACTAAAGTAAGGAAGTTCTACGAGTGATCATGCAAAAGTTAGAATCAAAAACAGGAAATAAGATAGAGGAAGGGATAATTAAACTTAACCATCTCAGTTATAGCGGCTGCTGATGAAGATGATCCACCTTTGTTTAACATAAACCCAGAGCTCACTCTGCAACACCAAACTTAAAGAGTTTGCTTGTCCCCAAGCAAAGAAAACGTAGTCCTTACTGTTCCCTTATGGGGTATGTGGGGTTTGTACGGGAACAATGGGCTTGAGAAGCCATAAAGCTCGAGTTGCCTACCCCTGCCTGGGTGTTCAACACCAGTTCTGGGCATTGGACGCCAAGTAGGGATAAAAAGATGGCCCTGGCTACTCCGTAGGGGGCGTTGAATGCCCAGAATGCTCCTAATCTAGCGTCCAACGCCAATGGTCTATCCTCAATGGGCGTTGAACGGCCATTCCACTCCTTGTTTGGTGTTCAACGCCAGCAATACTTTCCTTGTTGAGCATTGAATGCCCAGCTTCCTCCTTGTCTGGCGTTCAACGCCAGCAATGGGTTCTCTTCAGGGTGTTCTGTTTTCCATCTCAAGTATCTCTGTCTTTGTTCTAAGTGCTGCACATGATCACAAACGTTAAAAAGCAAAGAAAAACTAAGGAAATCAACTAAAATAAAAGCAAAATAAATAAAAACAATAGTACTCTACTCATAGTTGGGTTGCCTCCCAACAAGCACTTCTTTACCATCATTAGCTTGAGCTCACTGTTGTCATGTTAGCAACAGTGTAGAGTTGTCTTGCTCATTATTATCCCCTAGGTAGTGCTTGACCCTCTGTCCATTAACTATGAATCTTTCATCAAAATATCTGCTTTGAAGTTCTACATGTCCATATGGTGATACTCCTGTGACCACATAGGGTCCCATCCACCGCAACTTGAGCTTCCCAGGGAAGAGCTTGAGTTTGGAATTGAAGAGTAAAACCTTCTGGCCAGGCTAGAAGACTCTGGAAGATATCTTTTTATCATGCCATTTCTTGGCCCTTTCCTTGTAAATTTTAGCATTCTCAAATGTAGCATGTCGGTATTCATCCAACTCATTTAGTTGGAGAAACCTTTTTTCTCTTGCAGCTTTGGCATCAAAGTTGAGGAATCTGCTTGCCCAGTAAGCCCTGTGTTCCAGTTCTACTGGTAAATGACATGCTTTGCCATAGACCAGCTGGTAAGGTGACATTCCAATAGGGGTCTTGAAAGCTGTTCTATACGCTCAGAGGGCATTAGCAAGCTTCCTTGCCCAATCCTTTCTAGAGGTGCTCACTGTTCTCTCCAGGATTCTTTTGAGCTCCCTGTTAGAGACCTCGGCTTGTCCATTTGTCTACGCATGGTAGGGAGTTGCCACTCTGTGGCGAACGCTATAACGGTGCAGAATGGAGTCGAGTTGTCTGTTACAGAAGTGACTACCTCCATCACTAATCAGTGTCCTTGGGACGCCGAATCTGCTGAAAAAATATTTCTGGAGGAATTTCATCACTACTCGGGTATCATTAGTGGGTGATGCAATTGCCTCAACCTATTTGGACACATAGTCTACTGCCACAAGGATGTATGTGTTCGAATAGAAAGGTGGAAAGGGGCCTATGAAGTCTATGCCCCATACATCAAATACTCAATTTCCAGGATCTCTTATTGTGGCATCTTGCGATTATGAGGGAGATTTCCAGCACGTTGACAACTGTCACAGTTGTGGACAAACTCCCGGGAGTCCTTGAAGAGCGTTGGCCAGTAGAAGCCGCTCTGAAGAACCTTGGTGGCTGTTCGCTCACCTCCAAAATGACCTCCATACTCTGATCCATGACAGTGCCAGAGAATTTGCTGTGTTTCTTCCTCTAACACACAACGGCGGATGATACCGTTCGAGCATCTTTTGAAGAGATATGGTTCGTCCCATAAGTAGTACTTAGCGTCATGTATGAGTTTTCAAACTTGCTGTTTAATGTATTCCTTGGGGATGAACCTTATAGCCTTGTAATTTGCAATGCTAGTAAACCAAGGTAATTTGCGTATTGCAAAGAGTTGCTCATCAGAGAAGGTATCGGATACCTCAATAGTGGGAGGGGGCATCCCTGCTGCAGGTTCAATCTGGGACAAATGGTTAGCTACAGGATTTTCTGATCCTTTTCTGTCTCTGATCGCTATGTCAAATTCTTGCAGGAGTAGTACCCATCTTATCAATCTTGGTTTAGAATCCTGCTTGGATAGAAGGTATTTGAGAGTAGCATGGTCAGTGTAGATAATGACTTTAGAACCTATTAAACAGGATCTGAACTTGTTAATGGCATAGACCATTGCAAGTAATTCCTTTACCGTGATGGTATAGTTCCTTTGCGCATCATTTAGAATGCGACTGGCATAATAAATTATGTGCATGAGCTTATCATGTCTCTGTCCCAAAAATGTGCCAATGGCATAATCACTGGCATCGCACATTAGTTCGAATGGCAGATCCCAGTTGAGTGTAGAGATAAGCTTTCCTTTCAGAGATTCAAAAACATGCAGGCAATCATTGTAAAAAACAAAAGGAGTGTCCATGGTAAGAGATTGCACAGGGGCTTTGCAATTTTGGAGAAATATTTTATAAACTTTCTGTAGAATCATGCATGTCCCAAGAAACTTCTAATTGCCTTAACATTAGTAGGTGGTGGTAATCGTTCAATTACTTCCACCTTAGCTTGATCAACCTCTATTCCCTTGTTTGAAATTTGATGTATAAGAACAATTCCTTCAGTTACCATGAAATGACAATTTTTCCAGTTTAATACCAGGTTTGTGTCTTAGCATCGTTTCAAGACTAAGGCGAGATGGTTAAGGCAGGAATAAAATGAATCATCAAAGACAGAGAAGTCATCCATGAATACTTCAAGGAATTTCTCAACCATGTCTGAGAAAATGGATAGTATGCACCTTTGAAAGGTTTCAGGTGCATTATAGAGGTCGAATGGCATTCTTCTGTAAGCAAACACTCTGTATGGACATGTGAATCATGTCTTCTCCTGATCCTGAGGATCTACTGCAATCTGATTGTAACCTGAATAGTCATCCTGGAAGTAGTAGAATGCGCGCCCAGCCAGTCTCTCCAGCATCTGGTCTATGAAAGGTAGGAGAAATGATCCTTTCTGGTGGCGTTGTTGAGTCTCCTATAATCAATACACATACGCCATCCTATAACTGTTCTTGTAGGAATCAGTTCATTCTTCTCATTGTGGATCACTGTCATCCCTCCTTTCTTGGGTACAACTTGTACATGGCTTACCCAGGGACTATCTGAAATGGGGTAGATAATCCCAGCCTCCCATAGTTTTGTGACTTATTTTTCAACTACTTCCTTCATAGCTGGATTCAGTCGCCTTTGTGGTTGCACTGCTGGTTTAGCATCTTCTTCGAGCCTGACCTTGTGTATACACTGAGTTGGACCGATTCCTTTTAAGTCACTTATGGTCCATCCAAGAGCTGTGTTGTGGGTCTCCAGCACTTGAATCAGCGCTTCTTCTTGTGGCTTTAAGGTAGAGCTTATGATTATAGGGTAAGTATCTCCATTTCCTAGTAACACGTATTTCATGGATGATGGCAGTGGCTTGAGCTCGAGTTTGGGAGGACTACCCTCCACTTTAGGAGCTTTCAAAGTCTCCTCTTGCGCATCTGATGCCTACATGTCAGGTCTGGCATCTTTAAGGATGTCATCTAGCTCCTCCTCGAGTCTCTCGATTGCATGTAGCTCTTCTACTAGGGAATCGATGACATTAATCCTCATGCATTCCTCTGGGGTGTCAGGGTACTGCATGGCCTTGACAGCATTCAGTACAAACTCATCCTCATTAACTCTCAATGTCACTTTCCCTTGTTGCACATCAATGAGGGTCCTTCTTGTAGCCAGAAAAGCTCTTCCTAAAATGATGTAGGCATTCTTATGTTCTTCCATATCTAATACCACAAAGTTTGTGGAAAATGCAAAGGGTCCAACCATCACAATCATGTCTTTGACCACTCCTGATGGAAACTTGATAGAGCCATCAGCAAGCTGAAGGCATATATGGGTAGGCTTGGTCTTTTGGATTCTGAGTTTCTCTAATAGTGATGAAGGCATTAGATTGATGCTCGCTCCAAGATCACATAAGGCTGTCCTTGTGCAACCATCACAAAACTCCCAAGGTCCTGAAGTTTCTCTGGTAGGGTCCTCTGGATGACTGCACTGCATTCTTCAGTGAGGAAGATTGTTTCTACTTTCCTCCCATCCTTCTTTTGGCTTAATATGTCCTTTATAAACTTGGCATAGGTGGGTATTTGTTCCAGGGCCTCTGCAAATGGGATTTTGATCTCTAGTGCCTTGAGGTAATTTGCAAACCGGGCAAACTACTTATCTTTTTCTGCTTGACGGAGTTTCTGAGAAAATAGCATCTTGGTCTTGTACTCATGTGTTCCGAGTGGCGCATGGTGAGTGTCCAAAGTGCTAGAAGAAGGGTTACCAGCTTGCTTAGGAGAGGTGTTCCCTGAAGTATGGTCTCCCCTATCTGGGCATTCAACACCACTGCTGGTCCTTTCCTGGTGTTAGACGCCAGTGTTGCCCCCTTATGGGTGTTGGACGCCAGTGCTATCCCTCTCTAGGTGTTTAATACCCCTGACAGTGTCTCGAGTTGCTGCTTGTTCATCCTCTGCCGTTTTCTCTGATTTCAAGAAGCAACTTCATTTTCAAGTTTCAACCAATTAAACTCAATTTCAAAACTGTAAAAAAATAACTTTAAAGAAATGCTTCAAGAATCGTCCGTTTCACAAACCAAACAGTAATCCAATCAAACAAGCATTCATATCCATCCAAATCCATCAAGCAATACATAAGACATATATAATCACCAGAAGTACATTTTCTCACATAAATATCCATATATAATAATTCCAGTTTATAAAGTATAGTTTTCTGAAGAAGACCCCTACCTTGACAAGTCAAACCATAACCCAAACACGTCAACAAATTCCTTTCCTCTCGACCCGAATCCAACCGCAGCTTCAATTCACAGCTCTGTACACTTTCGCCACAGCATAAACAGCTTTAAACACTATAAAAAATGGAATATTTGTAACAAAACTTTGTGACAAATTTAAAATTATTACATAATAATAATGTTTTGTAACAACAATATAATTTGTTACAAAACATTTTGTTATTTTGTAATGACTTAATTTTTTTGTTACAAATTATATCGGCTTTTGTAACGAATCGTGTTTTGTTGCAAAATTTTATAATATTTTGTAACAAAAGATGAAGTTGTTGCAAAAGTTCAAAATATTTTGTAACAAAATATTCATTTGTTTCAAAAACTCTAACTATTTTGTAACAAAAAATTAATTTGTCACAAAATTTAATATTATTTGCAACAAGTTATTTGTTTGTCACAAAATACAAGAAGTTTTGTAACTAAAAAAATTTATTTTAAAATGTTAAAATCTTTAAGATAATTTTATTTTGGTTCAAAAATTTAATTTTTTAAAATATTATTTGTATTAAATAATTATTTTTATAAAAATTAAAGATTAAATGATTAATTTTTAAAAATAGTATATATTATTTTATATTTTTTATAAAATTAATATATAATTTTTACTAATAATAAATTCTTCAATGTTGACTAAAAATTAATTTTTTAAATGAAAAAAGTTAATTGTTAAACATAAATAAAAATAGTTAAAATTTAAAAATAAAAACAAATGTGAAAAATAAAAATCCTTATTCTAACCATCACTAATAAAAGATAACCTAATTTACACACACTCTTCAAACTTTAATCCTAATCCTCGCCATTTTTCTTAATGTAAATTTAATAATTAAGATTCTTATGTAATTTTATTATAATTTAATATTTTGCATGATAGAGATTAAAATTTAATAATGGAAGAATTATATAGTTTAATTTATGTAATTTCTATTATGAATAAATTATGGTTTATTTTATTAATTTAAATTCTTTATTTTTAAAAATTTTCACATGCAACCTCGGTTACTAAATTCTACAAACATAAATATCGTGGAAACCTTAATAACATATAACGAAAAACTAATGACGAGGGTTTGAAATAGAGTACACTTACGGTAACAGCAGAACAGAGCAGCCGCAATCCCGAGCTGACCCAGCGGCAGCTTTGACAGCGACCAGAAACTCCGGTGGTTCAACGGCAACCTTAATTTCAACATGCAAACCTCGGAGCTCGACCCTACGGTAACCAAAATCTCAACCACTTCAAAAAACTTTAACAGAACATTAACATCGAGAGTTCTGAAAAAGGGTAGTTACCGTACTCAGGAAGGATGCCGAAATAAGGCGACGGTAATCCCGACAGCGGTGCTGACAACGACGGCTGCCTCCGGTGACTACCCAACAACGGCGACGGCGAGGAAGCCATGGCAGCGGCGGCGATGAGCTTCTCTCCCGTGGGCTCCTTCTCTCCCCTGTGTTAGGCTCGGCGTCAATGGAGGCTTCTTCCCCCTCTCCTACCCGCGACCAACCTTGACGATGGCGGAAACTGGTGGCAGCAGCGATGACGCGACTGACGGCGATGGCTCCTGGCTTCGACGGCAATAGAACGGCGAAGCTCCAACGGCGACGGAGGCAAGGTGCGACAAGGCAGAACGGCAACCCAGCAGTGGCGACTCCCTCTCGCGCATCCTGGCTTGCGCTCGCGTCTCTCTCTGATGAGGAGAAAAATTGCCGATTAAGAATTTATAATAAGAACAGCGTTGCAAGTACAGTTCTTAACCGACGAAAATTTCGCTTATCAATTCAAAAGAGTTGTCACAAATTTTAAGAATAAAATACTGGGAGTAGAAATCTCAGGTCGTCTCCCAACGAGTTGACAAGAGAATGCTATTTTATTAATCAGGAGTTTTCCGAGAAATTTTAAGAGTTGGAGAACAGAAAAATAAATGATTGTAAATTAAAGCAATGAAAATTAGCAAGAGAATTTATATAATCAAAATAAAAAGCCTTGACCGGGAGAAGATTAATTGGAAGTTCTATCCTTGTTGAATTTTCTCAAATGTAATAGCAAGAGGTTGTTGTTTTCACTTAGTTAACCCTTACTAAATAAAGGAAAGTAAAGTGATTGAGCTAACTCTGATTCACAAGTCTTAATCCTCTCCTGTGGAAGGATTAGCATTAGTAAATAGAGAGTTAGCCAACAACTTCCAATTAAAATTAACACTTGAGTATTCCAACTCAAGGGTCTCCTTTTAATTAACTCCCAAGTCAAGTTGGGAGTCTACTCCATTGATGTGAATGCCATCTTCATAAACGATAATTGGGAAAGAGAAGAAGACATGAAATTTCAAATAAAATAACAGTAGAAAATTAATTAAAGGTAAAAATAATTCTTTGTATTAATAAATCCCAAAATCATAAACATCCATATCTGAATAGGGTTAATAGGTAATCAAAAGAGTAAAGGAATAAGAAAATAAACTAGAATAATGGAAACTTCAACAGAGGTAGTGACTCTTCTCAATATCCAAATCAAAAGCACAAACTCTAAAACTATGAATGTGAAGAAACCTAGTGGAAGTGGTGTTTTTACTAAGATTCCAATCTAAAACTAAAAACTATGCGAATGAGAATGTGTGTTGAGTCTCTGCTTGTCCCCTGGCTCTAGTCTGTGTTTCTGGGCCGAAAACTGGGTCCAAAGTCAACCCAAAATCGCCCCTAGCGTCTTCTGCATTTTCTGCACGTGGCGCATGTCACGCGTACGTGTCAGTCACGCGTACGCGTCAATGTTCATCTTCGCGTGTCACGCGTACGCGTCAGACATGCGCACGCGTCGCCGTGCAAAACTCCAATTCACGTGCACGCGTGAGCCATGCGTGCGCATCGATCCTCACTGGTTATCTCCTTTATTTTTTGTGCTCCTTCCATTTTTGCAAGCTTCCACTCCATCCTCTAAGTCATTCCTGCCCTATAAAGCCTGAAAACACTTAACGCACAGATCACGGCATCGAATGGTATAAAGGGGAATTAAAATACACAATTTAAAGGCTTAGGAAGCAAGTTTTCAACTATAGAACAAAATTGGGAAGGAATTGTAAAATCATGCAAATTGTATGGATAAGTGTACAAAGGCTTGATAAAAACCACTCAATTGAGCACAAGATAAACCATAAAATAGTAGTTTATCACTCTCCCCTGGCTCCCTTTGCGAACTCTCTCTCTCTCTCTCTCTCCACAGTCCGACGATGACGCGACGGTGGCAGTGAGGCCCAGCGTGCCGGCGCGGACTTCCCCCTCCTCTTCTCTTCTCCGATCCTCTTCCTCTCTCCCATGTGTGTGTGTGTGTGTGTTTACTGATGGAATAAGGGAAATGGGAAAAAATGGGTTTACGGCGAGGAAAGGGAAACCAAATGGTATGGTTAGGTCAAAATTAGGTTTAGGATTTTTATTTGGGGATTTGTGGGTTAATAGATTAGGGTAATTTTTTA
>NC_029791.2:104257633-104270481 GCF_000816755.2 Arachis ipaensis
ATTAACTAAATATAATAAATCATAAATAATTTATTAATAACTTTTTAAAATTTGGGGTCTTACACAAGTGATCTCAAATCCAACTGTTTGATGAGTTTTGTGCTCATTGCAATGTTGTGCAGATTGTTGGGGATGGTCTTTTGATGTCTAATGCAAAACTCATTGAGAGCAGTACTAGAGTATGCGTGTAATATTCTTCTTCCTAAGGTAACTAGTTATAAGAAATGAACACACCACTACGGCTGCAACACTTTCTTTCCTTTGTTCTTTCTCTGCCTTTAAAAATTATGAGATAGAAGCGTAAGTATGAACATACTGTTTTTCAAAATTTATATATGATCTTTGATGCGATTTTTGTTCCTCCTATAAGTTTGTGACTTAAAAATCCTTTGATTAAAAGGAGATTAGAACATGAAATTAAGAAAGAAAAAGCTCAAACAGATAATGGTATATGGATAAAATTTAATTTGTTCATTTGATAACTGTTTATTTAATATTTATTCCCTTTGTTGTTGGATAGCTTACCGTGTTTGTCTTCTATTAACTATATTGTTGATTTTTTTTCCTGTTTTCATATTTTATGTCATTTCTTAAAGAACATCTGAGGTGGTGATTGACCTGCAATTGCAAGCTAAGTAAAATTTTAGTCTCTATAATTCTTTGTTGTGGTCTCCGATGGAGTATTTGATTATGCCAACAATGTCCTCCAGGTAACACTATCCTTTATAATTTCTTTTTGTTGCCATTTGCATTTATGTTGTTATTAGAGGAATGAAAAGATTGCTGCCTAAGATGGTGGATATTGATTCTATATAAAGAAATTGACATTCTACATTTTATGCCTCATTTGACATGATTGATAACCTTTTCAATTTTACCGGTACTTCCATCCTCATCATCATAGAGTTCATGAGAAAATTTAATAATATTTATTTGGGTTTGATACTTGTATTCAGCAACCCTTAATCTATAACATATAGAGAAGAAAGAATAAACATTTGTATGTTATATCCATTTTGTTTTAATTAATTGGATCCAACACTAAAATATATTAATGTGTTCTGAATTTGCACCCATCATCATATTGTTAAGGATTCTTTCATTTGGTACGTCAATCCTCTCACCACTAACACTTCACATATGCCAATATAAATTTTCTCGAAAGATGTTTTGAGTTCTTAATTTATCAGTTAGAATTCATTTCAGTAAAAAAGATTTGGTTTTAGAAATTCTATAAGAGATAATTTTGGAACAATGAAGATCATCAAATAATGCAAAAAAAAATTCTTTGTTCTTTTTGTTTAGGTATATAGTAATGCAAATTACAATGTTAAAGTATTTGATTATCATATCTTGAAGGTTTATGTTATTTTTGTAAAAATTTTAATGAACATGGAGCAGTTTGTTTTTTATCTAAAACTTAATCATGTGATACTTTGATGAGATGGTTTAAAACAAACCAAACCATGGAGCAATTTCCTGGACTATTAGAAGTCCAAGAGCAATAGCAGAAAGTTGAAGATGCTACTGCTCTTGAAGTCAGAGTTGTTTCTCTTAGAAATGCTCCCGCTCTTGAAGTTGTTTTTTTTTTTTATATAATTTAAAGAAATTTAGTAGAAGCTATATATTTATAACAACAATGGTTTTTTCAGAGGCTATAGCCTTTTTCTTTTCTTTTTCTTTTCTAAACATAAAATGTTGTTCAGAGGTGTAAAACAGCATCACACTTAAAATAAACATAGTTATTGTTGTCTGTTGACATCTTATATAATTTAGTAGCTTTGACTTTTATAGATTTTTTTCGTTACTTTAAATTTGGATTTGCTTTTGGTTTTGCTAAGTAATTTGAAAACTTTCCTTTTTTAAGGAACAACTTTCCTGACAAAGCTCAAGGTGTGAAATTTGCTGCAAGGTGCTTTGGCTAAAGTTGCTCCTGCCAAAGCGGTATAAATGATTCATCTGCTTAATCGCTATTTTTTACCCTTTTTTTTTTGTTTATATTATATCATTTTTGTCTCTTCTTTAAATGTTCAGTTTAATTCTTGGATGACACTCTTTAAAATTTAACTAAGTTTATATGTATTTAACTATTTTTGTTCTTTCTTTTCCTTCCATAACTAACTTTTGTATATTTGTTTTTGAGTTTCCTTTAAAAATGAGTTTCCTACCATATATAAATATTGAAAACTCAAGGGCACATAGATAATCCTAACGGTTAAAGTCATGTATTCCATGCAATATTTTGTGAATATGCAGCAATAATAATAATAGTAGTTCGTAAATTATCATCTTTAATTTTCTTTTTCTTCTACTATATATGCTTGATGAATGTAGCTTTTCAATTTTTATTTTGTATTGTGATTTCTATTAACTCAACATATACCACTGCTGTAGTTTTATGTTATGTTCGTTGGCAGTTTTTTTAATTATTGAACCATGTTCTTTACTATTTTCTGTAAGTCATAACTTGAAAATTATATATGTTTCCTTTTCGCTATTTTGTAAAATAAATATTTTTTAGTTAACTAATTTAAAAATAGGTCACTACATGTAAAACAAACATTTTTTAGGGACAAGATTTATGTGCCCTTGATGTCATGACTCACTTCATACAGGGATAAGATTTAGGACATATTTGTTTGAACTTCAAAAAGAAATATTGAATTATTTTTAACTCAAGTTATTATGCATTTATGTTCAATTTCAGGCTGCAAGATTTACAATGTAAATATTAGAAGTAAATCTCTCTCTTGCTAAGGAGGCACTACAGGAACTCACGAACACGATAACCAATCTAAAAATCAAACAAGAAGATTTGAAGTTGAAAGTAAAGTGCAGTATAAGATAATAGAACATGATATTTTTCGAGCAAATCATTCGTTCTAGGAGAGATTTTATGCAAACCTGAGTGTTAAAGTTGAAAACAAGAGAACTTAAGTGATAAAGTGTGAATTATGCAAAAATCTAAACGTGATCAAGTTAGTGTTACACAAAATATTTTAACATTTAAAAATATTTTGTTTGGGGAGTGCTACGTAGCCAAAAAAAAGAGTATATTATAGATATAGTACAAACTAAATGTCATTCTCATGATAAGAGAGTGTACTCCACTTGCTTATCAATAACATACTTATCACCGTTCCTTCTTCTTCATTCATATAGTAATTAATTTCATTCTCAAAATTAATTTCTGTTTCATCTCAATCAAATCCCTAAAAATCTCTCATCTACATTTAATTATAATAAAATACAATTTCAGTCCAGTAAATTAACATCCTAATACACGAAGAAATTACATAGAATGAAAGATCAAAACTTTTATCTCCCATTTCATTCCTTCCATAAACCCAGGAACCAGGAAAACGAAAAGATGCAGAGAGGAGAAAATCAGCAGCTTCGTCATCAGAGCATTCCATAGCACTGTATCCGATTCCTATAGGTATGTTATTTAGTTTCATTTTTCCGTTAATTGGCATGTTGAGAGTACATTATCTGTTGTTGCATGTGGTTGGAGTTGATGTTAAGGATGAAAGTTTTGATTTTTATCTCGTGTTGATGGGTTTGGGAAAAGAGAAAGGGGAATAGTTGGAGAAAGGTCACGTTTTGGGAGTAGAGATGAAGGGAAGGTAGCAGAAAATGGGTGTTTTTTTGTTGTTTTCCGACGCCTCTGTTCTATAATAACACGCCATTACGCGTTTCGTCCTCTGATCCCTTTTTCTTCTACGCGATTCTCGCACAACGCAAATCCCACTTCTCACTTTCACACTTTCATCTCACCATATTTGCATTCACTCGCGTTTTTCTACGGTAAGTAAAACCCTTTTCTCACTCGCTTGGTTTCTCTTTTTGGGCTTTGGACTTTGATTATCTGAAAGCTTTTTCTGTATATTGAAACTCATTGAGTCATTTTTTTTTGAACTATTGCGGCCGTTTGAAATATTACATGATCATGCTTTTGAACACTGTCTTCGTTGTGTTTGTCTTAATGTGACTTCTCTCTTTGCTCATTATTAATACTTTCATATGATAATCATTCTTATTTCCCTCTCATTATTCAATGAAATTTGGTGTGTCCTTCATGATGTTATCCAATATGACAATCTATTTATTAAAAGACTTTATATCAATATTTCAATTCCCCATTTTCTATGAATATATTTTTTAAACAATTGAAAAAAAATGCTATGAACTTGTTTGGGTGCATTGTGATTAAGCATCAAAATCAGCCGATAAGACTCAGGCTAAGTCAAACCGTGATAAGTAGACATTAATTTTCTGGTGTGTTATGGTTCCTTGAATTTTTATATGTTATGTGGTTTGAGTTGCTATTTTTCGTACTTGGTGTTGTGCTTTCTTTCAAGTAATTAATAATGTGATAAATATGAAGCAGCCATTTCGTTCAAGTTGCCTCCATATTTCGAAAGTCTCCATTGAAAAAGTCGAGCATCTCATAGCCTTGTCTCCAACTCCTATAGGTATGTTATATAGTTTTATCTTTCTATTAATTGTGTTTCGATTAATTGGCATATTGGGGCTCCATTATCAGTTGTTGTATGTGGTTGGAGTCGATGTTAACGATGAAATTTTTATTCTTTATCTCACTTTGATGGGTTTGGGAAAAGGAAAAAACTTGCAAAGATGGCATTTTGGGCTGGAGATGAAGAAAAGGCATCAAAAAAGGGTTTTTTTTTATCATGTGTGTCATTTAGATTATGTATTTTTTAGTAGTTGACTAATTATGGTAGTTAACTATGGTGGAAGTACATTAGGAGTACTTAAAGTTATTGGCAAATTATTATTTTTTTTATTCATGTGAAGGAAAAAAATCCTTCTAGATACGGTTCAATAGAGATGTTATGACTTGATTTTTTTAGTTTGAATTGCTTTAACTTTATAAAATGTTGAGTTGAAATTTTGCATGAAATTTTTTAGTGTGAAATGCTTTATCTTTATTAGTGATTGTTAAAAAACTGAACATACATATATATATGACTATTTAAGTAATGGTATGTAGTTAAACAAATTAATTCACTAAATTTTGATTAGTTAGTTCCATTTTGATTTGGTTGATCTTGTGACGGTTAAGGATCTTGATAGCAACTTTATGATCGGTTGGTAAATGTTGAGCAATTCTAACCTTACCAAAACTCTCCAAGTCCAATCACTTTTTCTAACTTATAATTCTCAACAAACATTTCTGCACCTCCATCCATTCCTTACCCAAAAATTACAAAAAATTATTATAAAAAGAAATATACAAAAAAAAAAATACAGTACTTGTAAATGGTACGTATAACATTGTTCATTTTCCTATATGAAAGTATGAGTTGTGAAATTTGGGACCGTTCAAATTAAATAACACAAATTACTTTTAGTTATATATATATATACTCAAAATATATAATTACACGCTCTGAAATAAAATAAAGTTTATTTACTCTCTATAATAATTTACATGATGTCAGTTACTCTACTTTCGTTCCTACTTTTTATTATTTTTTATTCATTTTTTTATTTTTGATTAACTTTAACCCTTGTATTGTTATACTTACTTAGCTTTAATTTTAAAACATTTAAACTTGAATCTGAGATTTATTTTAAGTACTAGCTAGGACAGATAACTTAGATTTTGTCAAGAAAATTTAAAACTCCCTATCATAAGTTTAATAATTAATGATTTGTGCCTTATATATTCATCATACACCTAGATTGTGTTCTTCTCAATTCTATACATTAGAATTTGAAAAAAAAAAATACAGCTATTAAATTTGTTTGTATGCAAAAGAGCAGGTTTGAAGTGTCATTATATCTAATAAATTATAAACAAAAATAATATTATGGAGTCAATTTTTTTTCAGTTAATATTAATTAATTTTTTATAGTGAAGTAATAATAACAATCATGGACACATAGTAAATATTCATGATTTTTATATTCAACTAAGTAAAGTTGTTAGCGTATCTATGCTATTGATAAACATGATGGTATGTTAATAATTAATTTAAGTGGGTTATTTGAGTATATATACCAGTTGCTTGTGAACAGGTGTTCAAAAAATAAGAAGTAGCTATGGCTCGTACCAGGAGCAAAAAAGTGACACAAAAGAATAACAATCCCGAAAGAGGATCGCAAAAAAAAAAAAAACTGGTAGACCAAAAAAGGTACCTTGGATGGTTAGCGGTGAATTAACTGCAAATTTGGGATATTGTGTTTTGATAGTAAATGTTAAAACCGACAATCTCCTTCGTTGTCACTTTGTGCTGATTATGAATTTTTGTGTAGAAAACACTGGTATTTAGGTGCTCGCCATGTTGCGTGGCTTCAGTTATGAAGCAATTAGACTCAGGCGCGGGCAGAGAGAAACTAATGGAGGTGCAGAACATGGGACTTGGCTGGCTGCAATATGTGCCTGAATGGGCTGTCAACCAAGATATGATGATTGCATTAGCATCATCATATAGTCGGGATGAGAAGTCTTTGGTCGTCGAAACAAGAAAAATTCCCATATTAGTTGAATCAATTGCGCGGTGTTTTGGACTACCGAATCATGGTACGCAATTCACAAATAAAATAGGGAGAAAAGGAAAAAAAATTATCCACAGTACTTTCGTTGAGTATATGTTTTCGGTTAAATTAGCCATTAAAGATTTGGACTGCTTGTGCTTGATAGGGAATAGTTTCAAAAGTCCAGAAACAGCAGCAGAGCACCGACTTGTTAATAGCTTCACAGGAAAGAAACAAGTAGATTTGAAAAGGGATGTTATCACATGCTTGATGCAGTCCGATGTCGATAGAATCAACTTCCGGAGACAGTTCATCATGTTGATAGCAAAGTGTTTCTTCTTTCCCTCACCAAAGGCCACTGTTTCAGACATACATATACAGGCTGCCATTGATGTATCGAACCCAAGGAAGATGTATTGGGCGAGGTACATTTATGATTTTTTAATTGAGGAAGTTCTGAGGTTTCAGGAGGTAGGGAAGAAGACAGTGGATGGATGTATGTTCGCATTACTGGTGAGCCGTATATCCTTAACCTTTGATTTGTTGTTTGTTATTTTATAGTATACATTGTTTATAGCAATTACTATAACTTTCAGATTATATATCTCCATGCTAACAAGCATGGAGATTTAGGATGATATAATGGGAGAGAACCGTGGATTAGAGACTGATCGCTTGTTGATCTGAAGAAGATGGATGAAGAGAAAAGCACATCTCACTCAGTGAGGCATACGATATATATATATAATATTTTAATAGTGATAAGTGTGAAAGATATGTTAATCGGATCACTGCTTTTAAGCTCTAATGTAAATAAAACTTATACGTTGTCCACTGTAGGGGCTTCTAAATTTAATTGGAAAGATGTCTAGGTCACCGAAAAAGCACAACCGCGTATCAAAGAGAGGATGCATTAAGAAAAAAATAAAGTCTAATAGAAGGACTTGTAAAGAAGCTCCCACGGTAGATGAAAACGAGACCGACATATCGGCTGGTCATGCATTACTTGCTGAATTTGATCAACAACCTTCCAAGAAAGGCAATTCAATGATTTATTAGTTTTGTTATAAACTTTTGTTGCTCTAACCTGCGTTTTTTTAATATTATTATAGTATAGATATCTTTTAGATTTTGCGTCTTTTTAATCGTATATAAAGTTTTACCATGTATAGAGTAATTAATTATTTATCTAATTTTAGAAGTATGATATTGATGCTGTAGCTGGTAAATCTATATTTTAAAAACTGTTGGAGATACTTATTTTGAGCATGGCAATATACCTTACACATATAAATACCTCTTTTTGTGTTTTAGCATTCATTCCATAACATAATAAATTTGATGACTATGTGTCCTCTCCCGTTAAGTAATGCCAATACTAGTAACTTTAAGTAGTATTTCGAATAGCTAAATCTTGTCTTATTAAGTTGGATGTTATGTATATAAGACACATGATGTTATCCGTGTGGTTTTATGGATGTTAACTGATTGGAATTACGGATGTTATTGTCCATTCTGTACTATATTTGGGTGTACTATATTTACTTGGTCGGATTATATTTGTGCTAGGTGACCTTTTTAATTATCACTTATAGTTGTTTATCTTCCAATTTATTTAAACAGAAAATGTAGCCAAGGTTCACAAAACGACTGCATTGGATGTTAATTTCGTTTAGGTGCTAATTTCGTTTTATTATGTATGTTAACGTGGATGTTAACTTCATGTAATTATTTTTTTATTTACATATATTTTTTATTTTTTTTATTTACATTCTCTATTATATTTTAAGTAATTTATAATTAAATATTATAAAAAAATTATTGGTCATCAAAATACTTATTTCTATGATTTATCTCTCATTTAAATTAAAACATAGACAAGAGGATGAAAACATTCATGTCCTAACGTTTCTTTTCGAGAACAGGTGCAATGGTTGCTTATGTATTCCAATAATAATAATAATAATAATAAAAGATACCAATTATCAAAGGCATAAACCACAAAAAAGGCATATTTATGAAAATGAAAGAGGAATAAGACGGAAGATATAGTAGGGATCATAGCTTCTATTTCTCTAGATTTTGTTTTAAAATCTTCCAAATAAATTTTCTCTGAAAAGCATTTTATTTTAAACAGTTAGATTATAGAATAAGTCTAAAGTTGTTTATCAATATTTTTATTAACTCGAATTTTGATTTAAAAAATTATTTTGTAATTCTTTAGCAAAATTAAACGTAAAATTTAAAATTTGAGAATTGAATGAAATTCTAAATTAATTAAAATATCAATGAATGCTATGTGTACGAAAGCGTGATGATATATGATAGTCTTGGTTATATTGTTTGTGATGATGCTAAAACTTATTTGCCGATGCGAAATTTATTTTTTTTGAGATAGATAGCAAACAAATAATGATAAAAAAATGTTACGCATATAAATAAAGTGCTAAAAAATACATAAAAAAAATTCGAGTTATTACCATACCTCATCAGAGCTAGTGTAGTTTTTCATATTCTCAGAAATTGATTGACTGGCAACAATTACATTGGGTGAGTCCGTCTGTTGTTCAAATTCTTCAGCACCTTCTGCCATAGGTACTGTATTAAGGTCGATATCAATTGCCATACAAATTACAGTGATAAAAACAATTTCTTGTAAAATTTCTTGGCTTATACACTATTGTGCTTGCAATGGTGTTATTCTTGTGAAAATGAATATGATTGAATTAACATAAAGTATATATTAGGATAGGTTTCATGTTTCATATCTCCAATAATTGATGATAAATACCATAACAAACAAAGAATCAATTGTAATTATTTAATGTAATTGATATTATAATTACCGTTCTTAAATATAATTATTATTAATCTTTATTGTATTTTTATATATAAAAATCAAATCATAAAAAGGAATATTAAGTATTGATTATAATAGTGCCTAATAAAAAGGGATATGCTTTTCTAATTAATATCATTAATAAGCAGATATGATAAGTACGGTGATAAGTAGAATGATAAGAGAATGAAGTAAAAAATAAAACTGTTATTAAGTGATATAAATAAAGTAAAATATGAAAAATTTTGGCTGATTATGGCTGAAAAATTTTGGTTACCAAACTTTTTCCATTTTGTTTTTACTATGTGTTTCTTTTTATTATAGTACTTGCTTGAGGTTGTGAGAAATGTAGTATCCCCGTTTTTAGCATAAATTCAGTACCTCAGTGGATGAAAATTTCAAAAAATTTCTTAGCTTTAGTTTATAATTAGCATTTTAAAAAGTTGTGAAAGGAGTTGCAATAACTTTTAAGTTGATCGAATACTAAGTTTTATTTAGAAATGGAGTTGAAGCAACTAAATAAAATATTTTAGTATGATTAGCTTAATAAATCTTAAACATAATTTAATATTTCTAAAGCATATGTGTTTATTATTTTTTTGTAGTCATACCATAGTAGAAAATTGTCATAGAAAAATTGTCACAAAAGCAGAGTGCATATGAGAACATAATTACAACTTTTATTAGCATATATGTGAAAAAACAAATTTGTTGGTCTATATGAGATTAAGAAACAATTTTTACCATAAGAAAAAAAGGTTTGTACCCTAAGAACTTGAGAACATAAATTGATAAACATAATTTTTTCTGCGCTTTGTCTGTTTCAAAATACAGTTGGGATTAAAAAACAATGACTATTAGATCAATACGGTAATTATAAGATAAAGAAAAAGATTAATACATGTATAAACTTCCATATTCATGCATTATGTATTTAAATTTGTCATGAGGTTAGTTGTTTTTTGAAAGGAAGAACCTTTTCTGTATTTATGTAAGAGGATGTGGCTGTTTTTGGAAACGGAGATAGTTGAAGAAGTAAAATTTTTTTTATTTCTTTTGTTAAAACTTAAATGCACAATCCAACGGCATATTCCTTAACTTGCAAACTGATATTTAAATATGTATATGAAAATTTATTTATGTTTTTGATATGAGAAAAAAGGATCCTACAGGACGTGAGAACTACACGGTGTATGTCATTAAGCCCTTTTTTTAATGGCTTAACAATTTTCTTCTGCACCAATGAAATGTTTGATTTGGAGCAAATGCAAGAAACATGATACATCGTCATTAATTTGGTGTGAACAAGAGGGAAACCTCAACTTAAACACTGACGTTGAAATCAACTGGTATTTCACAATTATAAGATAATGATAAATTGGATATTGATAATGTACTAATAATATTGAACTTTATAAGGGTCACGCAAAAGCTACATATATATCTTTATTTATAAATGACTCAGACTATGTAACGCACAAAATTAACATTCAAACCAAAATCATGAACTCATCACTTTTGATAATGTTAAGAAAGATAGTGGTGGTTGTGATGGTAGCAACATCTGCAATGTCTTCTACACCATGGATGCCATGCCCGTCGTCACTACCTTGTAATGCTCGGCCAGTAAAGGACAACATGAACCAAGGTGAAGATGAATTTTATGTGGAACAAGACTATAACATTTGGGATCCTGCTCCAGTTTACAGTGGAGGAGGTAAATCCGCTCCGGTTCCTCATCCAGGAGAGAAACCATGATCATGATGAGAGTCATGCTTTTTTAATTTTATTTCCAACCATCGTCACTAGCTACCTTAATTGGTAATGTATGTTTTTATTAGTTTCCAAGCACGCTACTCTTTTAACTTTTGATGTACATGAACTAGCACGCACTTTTATCATCTTTAGTTTGACTTTGATAATAATATTAATAATTTTAAAGAAGTCTACTTTGTTTGTTCATTTCATGAACGAAATTGAGAATATCATTATCAATTTATCATTATTCTGATGAATCAATATAATTAGTGGGTATACATGAGATCAGAAGTTCTTAATGTTTACTTGTTACAAATATTCACCTTTGTGTACAAATGTCGTATGACTATCAAAAATGCTATTTGTACTTTAAAATTAGTTACTAAAATTAGTCATTAAAATTAGTCACCATATATTTGTATATAAATACATATGTCGTTTAGTTTATTTTCAATGTGTATTTTGTATTTTATATGTATTTTATATTAGTGACTAATTTTGATGGTTGATTTTAACGTACATGTTACATAGTTGATTAATTATATATGTACAATTCCCAATTATTCTATCTGTCTACAATTATTTATTGGATCCCGCTAGGGAGACAATGGACTATTTGTACAATGTGTACAATGGGCTATTTCGAACTCTTGACCTTTCGGATCTAGCGTTCTAATACCATGCAAGATACCACTCATCCCAAAAGCTTCAGCTGATGGAAAAAGGTAACACTAATGATTATATCTCTAATACTCTCTAAACTTCCATTGTACACATGGTATAAATATTCAATTGGCTCCTCATACTTTCCCTTATTTATTTATTCATACATAGCTATATTTAGTGAATTTCTTAACGATTTAATTTGTAAAAGAATAAAATTATAAAACGCAGTCTCAACTAGCCAGCGAAACACCAGTGATCTCTCTTGCTAAGTTTTTTTCTGTGCAACGAAAATCGTAGAAGTTAATAAAACCACCCAGTTTAGCATGTGCACATACAATAAAATCATAAAAAATGTTTCATGGCATGAACTTACTAGTATGAATAATGATGTGAATAGCTAAAAATATGTGTTGTCTAATTCGTAAAGACTATAAGGCAATTAGGAATTTTCGGCCAATTCCATATTTGATAGATCATTTCTGGCTCCATCTCTTTTATTCGCACTGAAATTTTCATCTCAACAAGTTTAACAATAGCGGTACTGTGCAAAAGAAAATTTTTTATTTTTAATTTGTTAACTTAAAATTATTATGTTAATTATATAAATTATAACTTTTTAAGTGTAATAAATAATATATAAAAGACCTGTATAAGTATTTGTTTAATAAAAAAGTAACAACATCATATATATTTTCGATCTTTTAGAATACAGATAAAAATACTCTCCACTTTTAATAACATTAAATATATTCTCAAAAAGTAATTTAAAAATTAAGTTCTTCACGTGATTTTTTTTAAGCAAGGATAGGGATTGAATTTTAATCCGATTTTTTATGTGTATTTTAAAAATAATTATCCAAAATTTTCTACAAAATTTTGGGTCAAATATATAAATATTTTGCTAAATACAAAAAGTAGAAAAACTTTAGTTAGCATTCTCAAACATCGAACACGATTTTGATAATGTATTTTTTTGTCAAACCATACAATCAAATAGTATTATACTAGCAATGTATATTTTTACTTTTAGCATATATCATCTATTTTCCTTTTTTATTAATCTATTTCATAAACTATTAGT
>NC_029791.2:104270498-104281389 GCF_000816755.2 Arachis ipaensis
TTATACTAAAAATTTGAATGAAATTCATTTTTAGTATATTAAAGAGATTAGATCTATTTAGAAAAATGTTTATACTGTCGTAGACTCATGCCTTATTGATTTATCATTGTTTTTTAAGGAAAACATATAACAAAAGGATTAATCTCCGCAAACAAGTAAAATTGAGTTACAAGTTTTACAAGTCCTCAAATTGACTTTCCCTCAAACGTGCTCTTATGGCATGTATGTTTCACGCGCCTCCTTAACAGATATTTAAATCAATCAACGCGCGAATATATAACTTTTTTTTTTTAAAAGGATTTTGTTTTCTTTTTCGAATTTCTTGCCTTCTTTCTTCGATCTCGTTCGTGCGTTTCTCTTTGCCTTCTCCTTCATCGTTTACGTGTGTTTCTCTCTGCCTTCTCCTGTTGAGTTAAGAAATTAACTAAAATATTTAGTGATGACAAACATTATTTTTGGGCAAAATAAATGATTAGTGTTGTTTAATTATAATTACTTATTACCAATTATTTATTATGTGTTGCAGATCTTAATTCAATATTAAGCAGCCCAAATGAAATGCAAAACAATTAGCAAGAAAAATGGGCTAAAAGCAAAAATCAGAAGCCCAAGAAAAAGCAAATAAAGAAGCCAAAGGAATTGGATGGGCCAAACAGATTACATGAACCAAACCGATCCAAGCCCAAAGTGAATTTCAATTCCCTCCATCTTGCCTTACCAAAAGCAACGTTACTCTCCTCTCTGAGCAAGTCAAATCAAAGCTTCAGAAAAGTAAGAAAGAGAAAGAGAGAAAGAGCTTCTTCCCTAAGCTAGTAACCAAAGAAGCAAGAGAGAGAAAGTTTAAGCTTGAAACACAGAAGCTAAAACAGAAAATTCAAACCAAATCAAGCTTAGGTTAAAGGTAATCCATCTCATCTTGCATGCATCATATCTTCTTCTCTTCTTCCCAACTCTCTGCTCTATCAGAAAATGGCATTCAAGGGAAAGTTGTTCTCTGCCATATTCTGCTTTACATCTACGATCACAAGTGATAATTGGGGACCAAGTAGTTTCTCAATGGCTAAGATCAAGTTGACCATGAGAAGATTTCTATGGTTACTGGTTTATGGCTTTCGGTCAAGATGAAGAAGTCAAAAGCAAAGTTTCTACTCTAAGGTTTAATAAGAAAAAGTGAATCTGTGGATTGGTGAAGCTCAAGGCTCAAGGTGTTGACCTTGGAAGAAGAACTCAGCAACATGCAAGGAGATAAAAGAGGCTTGCTGCTCATTCATAAATTAAGGAGAGAAAACCAGTGAATAGAGGTTTTGTTCTGAGAGAGCTCTTTGAAGAAGTTCAACTAACTGGACAATGTATCCTAATCAAAGGTGCATTTCGCCAGTATGAAGAACTAAATCAGAGGCTTGCTAATCTGGTTTTCACATAGCACAGAGGCTGTTGATGAAGTCAATCTCTCTGTAATTTCTTGTGAGAAAAGGCATTGTGAGAAAGCTCAAGTAAAAGCCATGAGTGAAAAAAGGCTGAGTGAAACACTTGAGAGAAAAGCCTAAAGTTATTTTCTGATTTCTTTAGGTATGTTTATGTCTTGTATCTTGTACCTGTAAGGTATCCCTTTCTTAGTTAGCACTAAGAGTGAATAGTTAGTTATTAGCATAGCCAATGTCAAGTTAGGTTAGAACTTGAGTGTGAAAGGATTGGGTCAATCCTGTAAAATTGGTGTATGTAATACTGTTAACTATAGTGAAATTCTTCCATAGTTGTGGAGGAGACTGGACGTAGGTTGCATAGAATAAGGTAACCGAACCAGGATACATGCTGGTGTTAGCTTTTCTCTTATCTGCTGTGTTCTGTTTTCTGATATTCATGATACAAAAATAAATTGTCTCATAAATTTCCGCTGCTGAGTACAAACAGAATCAGAATTGAAAGTTTGTTTTAAAAGGATAATAACAGCAACTTAAAAGGAAGGCATAGATTCAACCCCTCTTCTCTAAGCCTACCACAACCTTCATCTCCTTCGTCATTTACGTGCGTTTCTCTCTGTGTTCTTTCTTTGTTTTTCTCGATTTTCATTGTTTCTGAAATCAAGCTCTGAAATCGTTTTGAAGATAATGGATGATTCAACTTCAGATTATCAGCTGAACTAGAGCGAAGCGGATTTTGAATTTGAATCCAATGAAGTTCTTGAGATGTGATTTAGTTTCATTTAATTATTGAATCTGAATTTGATCCAGTTAGTAGTTTATGATTGTGTAGCTGAATAATGCGTGAACATTGCTTGTGAAATTTGCTGTTAATTGTTCCTTGTTTGTATTGAATCTAATGTACTAGTTCTAATGAATTTTGTGCATTTTATATCAGAAGTTCGGGTGTAGATCAGGAATATTTGGGTGTATTTTAGGAAAGTTTGGGTGTATTTTACAGTTTATGACTTTTTCTTATTCTTTAGTTGAATTGTTGACGTTCGGGTGTAGATCAGGAATATATGGATGTATTTTAGGAAAGTTTGGGTGTATTTACAGTTTATGACTTTTCATCTGACGGAGGGTGAATTGTCTTATTCTTTTAGTTGAATTGTTTTAGTTTCTGTTTAATGATGATTCATGAATCTAGTTTCTGTTATTTTTTATGATTGTTATTTCCATTCTATAGTATATACTTGTTTTTAATATGATGTATTTTTTGGTGTATTTTGCAGCCCCTCTGTGTTGTTGATTAGCAGTTTGTTCCTAAAGTTGGAATGACTTTTAACACCCTTGAAGATGCTGCAAAATTCTACAAGGATTATGCGAAGGCTGCAGATTTTTCTACAAGAGTTCGGAGCACAAATAAGAAGGGAAACGAAATTAAGAATCAATTGATTACATATAGCAGAGAGGAAAAATGGAAATAAAAAATATCTCTGACCGAGAAGACAAATCCCACTGCTGTTGGGCATTGAGGATGCACACCGAATCATACTCATTAGTGCTTCCATCCCCATATGTATTTACACGTGTCGCCCACAGGTAGCACTTTTCTTTCATGTCACCCGACATTTCCTTGCTCCTTGCGAGAGTTTCACACTTTTCAAAAATTTTCCCGGCAGGCTGCTTTTCGATCGGGGGACTTTTACCCTCTGCAAAATCCATTGCTGCCTTTACCCCACTATTTGCAATTTTCTCCACCAACTCCTCTAATTGTTCGATTAGTTTTGGTGTTTTAGGACTTTTCCCCTTTTGAGATCCCGGTTCCCCCTCTTGGTTCAGTGTTTCTTCTTGACTTGAATCAGTGAAACCAAGGCTAAATGATGGCATCGAAACTTCTTTAGGTACGTAGGATGCTGTGCAGGCCATTATCATCACTGCAGCAGTGGCTTCATGGGGTGGATTACTGCGTGTTGACATATAAGATACTATAAGAATAAGAATAGACGAATGAACTTACATAAACTTATATTGTGATGAACTTACACTTTAGATGGAATTGGTGGCACCGTGGGTGTGCTTTCATCAAGTTTTTGGGGTTGTGGAGTGCTACAAGGTTAGACAAAACGAATACACCCAAATAAGGAAACTATACACCCAAATAAGGAAAACATACACCCAAATAATAATCGAATACACCCGAATATTATTTCTTACCTTTTAGTTCTTTCTTCACTAATTTTCTCTCTCAGAGACTTGGGGGGGGGATGGTTCAATTGCTGGCACAGGGCTTGGTGCTGTTGTCTGAGACGGAGGCACGTAAACTTGAATCGGAACTCTAAACAAGACAAAAAGAAAAATTTAAGAAATCCCCTTAAAATTAATGATTAGAAGGTTGAAATTTAGTTGTAAAACTCACATTGAAAGCGGTTTAGGTTGCGAATGTGTCTCCATTCGCACAACCATCATCTTATGTTGAGCTGGGTCACTGGCTGATTCTTCTGCCAGACTCAACCTGAAATACACCCAAATAAAGTCAAAATACACCTGAAGCATTGAAAAGAAACATAGACATTGTTTTTTGACCATCATCTTCTGTTGAGCTGGGTCACTGGATGATTCTTCTACCAGACTCAACCTGAAATCTACTCAAATAAAGTCAAAATACACCTGAAGCATTGAAAAGAAACATAGACATTGTTTTTTGAGAACTTACATAGTTGCAGATTTTTCTTTTTTTTTTCCTGCCTTTTTTTCTTGAATAAAACATTAAAGGGCTTTTTTCTAAAAAAATATATACAAAATTAGAAGCAGATGGTAAAAAAGGAATTAAGCAACCGATATTAGAAACAGAAATTACATGTTATCCGTGGGTTTGTTTATGCTGCTTTGATCCGTTTGTCCTTGAAACAAAGTATCATTCTCGGTTACTATGTTCACCTCCGGCAATCTAAACATAGAATAAACATCTTTCAGTAAAAATACTATACAGTTAACAAATCAGGATATCAAGATTTTATCAAATAAAGGTTCTCATGTTTCGGATGAGTCATAGTGACCTTCTGTTGATCGCAGCCGAGCTCCCTTCTTCCTGGGAAAGCAAAAATAATTATTAGCAACCAAAACACCTTAAAATCGGTAATATACACCCAAATATAACAAATCCCTATGCAGCAGCTTTTCATTGGTTTTCTTCTTTTCTGATTCTCTTAAGAATTCTTGTAATAATTCAATTCCAAGTTCAGATCTGACAGTATATGCAAAAGAACATGTTAATAAATATAATTTTGATGATAAATGGTAAGATAGCTTTATAAAGTATCTTACCCGTCATAGGACTAAATTTGTTCTTCAGAAGACGAATCCTTAACAATGTGCTTTGTCTTTTTGGATTGCGTCCTGAAAATAAAAAAAGTATGAATTAGAAAAATACAACAAAATTGATGATAAAATACTATCGAAAGCAGTGCATACTTTTTGGGTGTAGTTTGAATTTTTTCTTTGTTTTTGGTTTTTTTATTGGTGATGATTCTTCACTTCTGAAAGTTAATGAGAAACACTCTGTTAATAAAATTGAACTATTCAAATAATAAACAGAAAAGAAAGCAATTCAATGATATTTTTAGAATCTTACTCATCATCGGATTCAGTTTCACTTTCTGTAGTGGAATCCTGCAAAATCTGCTTCCTTTTTCTGGATACGATTCTGGAGAGCAAACAATTGTTAGAATAAAACACCCTAAAAATGAGAAAATACACCCAAAAATATTACTTACTTTTTAGATATCGTGCTGGGTTGTTTTCTTCTTTTTGTTGTTTCCTCTGAGTCTTATTCAAACTCAAACTCAGAGAAAAAAATTAGGTTCACTCTCCGAGGAATCACTCTCGGATGAACTTGGCTTTTTCTTTTTTGTTTTTTTTTTCTTTTTTTTCTTTCTTTTCTTTTTCGTTCATTTCTGCAACTTCTTTTTCACTTCTGCCTTTTTGACAATGCCTTGAAACATTTAAAACCAATTATACATCAATTCAGATGAGATACACCCAAATAATCTTCATATACACCTAAATATTAGATAAATATACCCAAATTAGAGAGGAGTATTCTGTTCATTTACCATATGACCATTAATCTCTGCTCTGATCCTTGCAACTAGTAGCTCTCTATTCGAGTGGCTAACCCAGGGAGGTCCAGGGATTGCTTCTGCCTTCTTGTTTGCGTGTTTTGTTAGATGAAAATAGATTATCATCAAGGCATAGAGGCATCCGTCAATCAATTTTTTCTTTTTCAAACAGTAATTGCTTATGCCTTTCACGATGAAATTGAGCACATGGGCGCCCCAATTGCCTTCAGTTATGTTGTCCATACAAAAAATTGGAGCTAGGTGGACAGGAGATACTTTTTTATCATTGTTGGCAACAAGAACGCCATCTGGATATAGAGTATGAAAACCCTCTTGAAAATCAGACGATCTTGGTCATTCTCAACACCGATATTCATCATCTCATCAGTCAAATTCTTTAATATCTTCCCCTGGAATCTTCTAAAAATGACCTTGTTCTCTTCAAAAAGATCCTTAAAACTCACTTTATCGGGAAATAGATCTATAAAAAAGAAAACAATTTACACTCTAAATCACTTGAAATACACCCAAATATCACTCATATACACCTAAATTTATTGCTTCATTACATGAGATCAGAATAAGATATTAAAGAGAATACAAGTATAGAGGTTTTCTGCATTGAGGCCAAGGACATTCCCTATTGTTTTGGGTTTAACCTTAAACGAACCATAGCTTGTGTCCAGTTTATTTTTTCCCCAAAGTAAAGGAGTTAGCCAACTCCTTTAACAGTTTGTGTGGCACATTCATTGGCGGGATGTGTATGAGGCCACCAAATCCTAATTCGCGAATGATTTCTTTCTTTGGCTCACTGAAGAGAAAACTTTTGCGTGGTCTAGAAATTCACAGATAAACCCTCATTGCAGATATAGTTTCTAAACCAACAAAAGTCCTTTCTTACAAACGTTTTGGTTGTCACAAGTAACAAACCCCTTTTTAAATTGATAACCGAAGTATTTAAACCTCGGGTCGTCTTCTCAAGGAATTGTAGGGAGGTGTTCTTATTATTGGTTATGAGTCTTGTAAATTGGGGGTTTTGAAAGTGAGGAACAGGTAATTTAAATAGCAAGGAAAATAAATTGCAGGAATTAATAAATTAATATCTAATAAAACTCTTGGCAAGGTATAAGAACTGGAAGTCCTATCCTAGTTATTCTTATCGATTGTGATGAGAATTGGATTTTTCTCCCACTTTGTTAACCTCTAACTATGAAGGTAAATTAAGTGGATGAATTGATTTGAATCCTCAGGTCCTAGTCTTTCCTTGGGAAAGGCTAGAGTTATTGGAACTCGAATGAATTCTTGAAGAATTCCAATTTTCAGTCAATACCTCGAGTTTGATAACTCAAGCGTCACCAATTATTTAACCAAATCCAAAAGGAAAATTTCTAAATTAAATTGAAGACATCATAAATAGAATAAAGCAATCATAAATTTGAAACACATCAAACTACGTTTAAACATAAATTCAAATCTAACATGGAAAGGTTTATAAGCTAAATTGAAAAGATAAATATCAATTAAAGCAATAAAATAAAAGTAGAAAAATAAATTAAAGGAACATTGAACCTGTGATGAAGAAGAAATAATCCTAAATCCTAAAACTAAATCCTAAGAGAGAGGAGAGAACCTCTCTCTCTAAAAACTACATCTAAAACTAAAAATTATGAATTATGAGCTTATTATTATGAATGGATGCATTCCTCCACTTTATAGCCTCTAATCTGTGTTTTTCGGGCTGAAAACTGGGTCAAAAACAGCCCAGAAATCACCCCCAGTGTATTCTGGTACGTACAGGTCGCGGAAAAGTGACACAGAAGCGTCATCCACGCGTTTGCGTGGATTGCGTTTCTGCCAGGTTACGCGTCCGTGTAATCCACATGTTCGCGTCGCCTGGCGTCGGGGAAGTGATGAGCGGATATTTTATACGCTTTTTGGGGTTAATTTCATGTAGTTTTTAGGATGTTTTAGTTAAGTTTTTAGTATATTTTCATTAGTTTCTAGGAAAAATTCATATTTCTAGAATTTACTATGAGTTTGTGTGCTTTTCTGTAATTTCAGGTATTTTCTGGCTGAAATTGAGGGAGCTGAGCAAAAATCTGATTCGGGCTGAAAAAGGATTGCTGATGCTGTTGGATTCTGACCTCTCTGCACTCGGAATGGATTTTCTGGAGCTACAGGAGTCCAATTGGCGCGCTTCTAATTGCGTTGGAAAGTAGACATCTAGGGCTTTCCAGCAATATATAATAGTCCATACTTTACTCAAGGATAGATGACGTAAACTGGCGTTCAACGCCAGTTCTATGTTGCAGTCTGGCATCCAGCGCCAGAAACAGGTTACAAGTTGGAGTTCAACGCCAGAAACAGGTTACAACCTGGCGTTGAACGCCCAGAACAGCCTAGGCACGTGAGAAGCTTTAGTCTCAGCCCCAGCACACACCAAGTGGGCCCCATAAGTGGATTTCTGCACTATCTATCATAGACAGGCTTCAAACTCGCGAGTACTGGGCGTAGTGACAGACGCAAAAGGATAGTAAATCCTATTCCAGTGTGATCGAGAACCTCTAGATGATTAGCCGTGCTGTGACAGAGCATTTGGACCATTTTCACTGAGGAGATGGGAAGTAGCCATTGACAACGATGACACCTTACATAGAGCTTGCGATGGAAGGAACTTTGCACTTTTGGATGCATGAGGGAAGAGGAATACAAGAGAAAAGCTAACATTCAGAAGACAAAGCATCTCCAAAACCCCAACATATTCTCCATTACTGCATAATATGTATTTATTTCATACTCTCTTATTTTTCGTAATTCAATTTGATAAGTGAATTGTTTTCCTGACTAAGAGTTACAAGATAACCATAGATTGCTTCAAGCCAACAATCTCTGTGGGATTCGACCCTTACTCACGTAAGGTATTACTTGGACGACCCAGTGCACTTGCTGGTTAGTTGTGCGGAATTACATAGTGTGAAGTAATTTTCATGCACCAAGTTTTTGGCGCCGTTGTCGGGGATTGTTCGAGTTTGGACAACTGACGGTTTATTTTGTTGCTTAGATTAGGAAAAATTTTTCTTTTTGGTTTAGAATCTTCTATTATTATTTTTGGTTGAAATTATTTTTTTAAATCCTTATTTTCTCTTTTTTTTTTAAATTTTTCAAAATTTTTTTTAACTAATAATTGAGTTTTTTTTTAGTTATTAAAAATACTTCTTCAAAACAAGTGTTACATTTACTGCCCAATTGGCTAGAGCGTTGGTCTATGTTCTTGGTAATTGGGTATCTTCTTGTTAAAATCTTTTTTTTTTCAAAAATAATTTTTCTTTGATTAAATCTTGTGCCAAACTTTAAGTTTGGTGTTCTACCTTCATGTTCTTGTGGTTCTTGTGATTCTTCAAAGTGTTCTTGAGTTTTCCTTGTGTCTTGATCTTAAAATTTTTAAGTTTGGTGTTCTACCTTCATGTTCTTGTGGTTCTTGTGATTCTTCAAAGTGTTCTTGAGTTTTCCTTGTGTCTTGATCTTAAAATTTTTAAGTTTGGTGTTCCTTGGCCTCCAAAAATTTCGAAAACAAGGAGCATTAGATTTAAAAATTTTAAATCTTGTGCTTTTTATTGTTTTTCTCTTTCCTTATTAAATTCAAAAAAATATCTTTTCTAACTATTTTTAAGCTAATATTTCGAAATTCTTCATAAAAATTCAGATTTCAATTTCAAAAATTTTATCTTATCATATCTTAGTTGTCAAGTTTTTAAAAAAATCATATCTTTTTCAAAACCTCCTAACCACTTATTCTCTCTCTTCATTTTTTTCGAAAATCCTCTTAAAATATTTTCAATTTTTTTTATTATAGTTTTATTATTTCGAATTTTTTAATATAATAAAATAAATAAAATAAAGCCACATCATCTCCCTTTCTCCATCATGGATCTAAGTGGAAATGAACAGTCCAGAAGGACTCTGGGGTCATATGCTAACCCCACTACTGATTCATATGGGAGTAGTATCTGTATACCCTCCATCGGAGTCAGTAGCTTTGAGTTGAATCCTCAGCTCATTATCATGGTGCAGCAAAGTTGCCAGTATTCCGGTCTTCCACAGAATGAACCTACAGAGTTTCTGTCACAGTTTTTACAAATTGCTGACACAGTACATGATAAGGAAGTAGATCAGGATGTCTACAGATTATTACTGTTTCCATTTGCTGTAAAAGATCAAGCTAAGAGGTGGTTAAATAACCAACCTAAGGCTAGCATAAGGACATGGAAACAGCTGTCAGAAAAATTCCTGAATCAATACTTTCCTCCAAAACGGATGACACAGCTAAGGCTGGACATCCAAGGCTTTAAACAAGGAGATAATGAATCTCTTTATGATGCCTGGGAGAGATACAGAGAGATGCTAAGAAAATTCCCCTATGAAATGTTTTCAGAGTGGGTTCAGCTAGACATCTTCTATTATGGGCTTACAGAAAGAGCTCAGATATCTCTAGACTACTCAGCTGGTGGATCTATCCACATGAGAAAGACAATTGAAGAAGCTCAAGAGCTCATTGATACAGTTGCCAGAAATCAGCATCTGTACCTAAGCAGTGAACCTTCCATGAAAGAAGAGGCTAAAACAGTGACTACTGAACTCAGTCCTGCTAAACAAGCTGCTGAATTCAATCAGCGATTGGATTTTCTAACAAAACAGTTAGCCGAATTCAAGGAGAGACTACAAGAGACAAGGATGGCTAATATAAATATGGAAGAACAATTAAAGCAAACAAAGCAGCAGCTATCAAAACAAATAACAGAATAATGTCAAGCAGTTCAATTAAGAAGTGGAAAAACATTAAATACCCCACCTCAAGGCAGCAGGAAGCCAAGAAATGAGCAAACTACCCAAATTCCATCTGAGGACAGTAAGAGCCCAGGGAAAAATAATTCTGGCACTAAAACGCTAGAAATTGGGTGGAAGGCTGGTGCTGAACGCCCAAACCATGCTCAGGACTGGCGTTCAACGCCAAAAACAAGCAAGGAACTGGCGTTGAACGCCCAAAGGAAGCACAGTTCTGGCGTTCAGACGCCAGGAACAGCTGAGGAGTTGGCATCTAACGTCACTCCAGCTTCCAACCCTGGCACTCAATTGCCAGTGAGGGATCAAACACACACAAGTGCTGATGACAACCCCTCTAAAAGGGCTTCTTCAACCACTTCTGTAGGAAATAAACCTGCAGCAACCAAAGTTGAGGAATATAAAGCCAAGATACCTTATCCTCAAAAACTCCGCCAAGAGGAGTATGATAAGCAATTTGCTCGCTTTGTAGATTATCTCAGGACTCTTGAAATAAAGATTCCGTTTGCAGAAGCACTTGAGCAAATA
>NC_029791.2:104281557-104293079 GCF_000816755.2 Arachis ipaensis
AAGGATCATTTTCCTTTATCATTCATAGACCAGATGCTAGAAAGATTGGCAGGTCATGATTATTACTGCTTTTTGGACGACTATTCAGGCTACAACCAAATTGCAGTAGATCCCCAGGATCAAGAGAAAACAGCATTCACATGTCCATCTGGAGTATTTGCTTATAAAAGGATGCCATTTGGGCTGTGTAATGCACCTGCAACCTTTCAGAGATGCATGCTCTCTATTTTCTCTGATATGGTGGAAAAATTTCTGGAAGTCTTCATGGATGACTTCTCAGTATATGGAGACTCATTCAGCTCCTGTCTTGATCACCTGACACTGGTTTTGAAAAGATGCCAAGAGACCAACCTGGTTTTAAACTGGAAAAAATGTCACTTTATGGTGACTGAAGGGATTGTCCTTGGGCATAAAATTTTAAACAAGGGAATAGAGGTAGATCAAGATAAAATAGAGGTAATTGAAAAATTACTACCATCTGCCAATGTTAAGGCAATCAGAAGCTTTCTGGGGCATGCAGGATTTTATAGGAGGTTTATAAAGGATTTTTCAAAAATTGCAAAACCTCTAAGCAACCTGCTAGCTGCTGACACGCCATTTTTGTTTGACACAGAGTGCCTGCAGGCATTTGAAACTCTGAAAGCTAAGCTGGTCACAGCACCAGTTATCTCTGCACCAGACTGGACATTACCATTCGAATTAATGTGTGATGCCAGTGATCATGCCATTGGTGCAGTACTGGGGCAGAGGCATGACAAACTTCTGCATGTCATTTATTATGCTAGCCGTGTTTTAAATGATGCCCAGAAAAATTACACAACCACAGAAAAATAGAAATAAGAGACAGAAAAGGGACAGAAAACCAAGTGGCTGATCATCTGTCCCGAATAGAGCCAGTAGAAGGGACGCCCTCTCCCTCTATTGAGATCTCTAAAACCTTTCCGAATGAACATTTGTTCGCCATTTAGGAAACACCATGGTTTGCAGACATTGCAAACTATAAAGCTGCAAGGTTCATACCCAAGGCGTACAGCAGGCAACAAAAGAAAAAATTAATTTCTGATGCAAAGTACTACTTGTGGAATGAACCCTATCTCTTTAAGAGATGTGCAGACGGAATAATCCGTAGGTGTGTGCCTAGAGAAGAAGCACAGAGCATCTTATGGCATTGCCATGGGTCACAATATGGAGGTCATTTCGGAGGTGAGCGAACAGCCACCAAGGTCCTCCAATGTGGTTTCTACTGGCCTACACTCTACAAAGATTCCCGAGAGTTTGTACGTAACTGTGACAGTTGCCAGAGAGCTGGTAATTTGCCTCATAGTTACGCCATGCCTCAATAAAGAATCTTGGAGATTGAGTTGTTTGATGTATGGGGAATTGATTTCATGGGGCCTTTCCCACCATCATACTCAAACACTTATATTCTGGTGGCAGTTGACTATGTATCAAAATGAGTAGAGGCCATTGCCACACCCACCAATGATACTAAAACAGTGCTGAAGTTCCTCCAGAAATATATATTCAGCAGGTTTGGTGTCCCTAGGGTACTAATCAGTGATGGGGGCACTCACTTCTGCAACAAACAGCTTTACTCTGCCATGGTCCGGTATGGGATTCGCCACAAGGTGGCGACTCCATATCATCCACAGACAAATGGGCAAGCTGAAGTTTCTAACAGAGAACTGAAAAGAATCCTGGAACGAACTGTAAGTACCCGTAGAAAGGATTGGGCACGAAGCTTGGATGATGCTCTGTGGGCTTACAGAACAGCATTCAAGACTCCTATAGGGACCTCTCCGTACCAACTTGTGTATGGTAAGGCTTGTCACCTGCCCGTGGATTTAGAACATAAGGCCTACTGGGCAACCAGATTCCCAAACTTTGATGCCAAATTAGCTGGAGAAAAAAGATTGCTCCAGCTGAATGAGCTAGAGGAATTCAGATTCACTGCTTTCGAAAATGCCAAGCTTTATAAAGAGAAATCTAAAAGGTGGCATGACAGAAAGCTGTCATCTAGAATCTTTGAACCAGGACAAAAGGTTCTGTTGTTTAACTCTAGGCTCAGGCTATTCCCAGGAAAACTGAAATTCCGGTGGAGGGACCATATATGATTACAAGTGTATCACCATATGGTCATGTGGAGCTTCAAGACATTGATTCTAATAAGAAGTTCATTTTTAATGGACAGAGAATCAAGCACTATCTTGAAGGCAATGTTGAGCAAGAGTGCTCAAGGATGAAGCTAGATTAAAAGCTCAGCAAGGTCCAGCTAAAGACAATAAAGAAGTGCTTGCTAGGAGGCAACCCAGCCATTGGGAAGACTTTTTCTGTTATTTTGCCCTATTCTTGATTTTATTTGTTTATATAAAGTTCATTGCTACTAAGGTAAAGAGTCAATTGTATAAGTTCACAGGGTTACAGAAGGATTCAGCACACAAAACAGAGAAAGAGAGCTCACTGGCAAGAAAACGCCAGTAAAAGTCTGTTTTGGGCGTTCAACGCCCAAAAGAAGCATCCACTGGGCGTTGAACGCCAGTAAGGATAGCTATCTGGGCGTTTAACGCCAGATTTACAGCGTCCTGGGCATTCAGAAAAATGCCTAGTGACAAAGGAGTTCCTGGCGTTCAACGCCAGAAAGAAGCAACAGCTGGGCGTTGAACGCCCAGGAGAAGCAGCAATTGGGCGTTAAACACCCAAAACATGCAGCGTTTGGGCGTTTAACGCCAGGATGGTGGGGAGGAGGTAAATTCGTTTTTACTTCATATTTTTCATTTTAATTTTAATTTTCATGTTTCAATTCATGATTTCTTGCATAAACATGTTACAAACCCTGATTTCTAAAATCCCTAATTTCTAAAAATCATACTTTAAAAATATCAAATGTATCTTAATCCATAAATACAAATTCTTTTTCAATCCAATCCAACTCTTTTTCAAAAATTTCCAAAACAAAAATCTATCTCTTTTCCTTCTAAAATCCTTTCAACTCATCAATATCTTTTTCAAATCTCCACATTATCTTTTTCAGAATCCAAATTTATCTTTTTCAAATATCTTTCATATCTTTTCAATTTTAAATCACATCTTTTCATATCATACTTATTTCTTTTTAAATCATATCTTCTATCTTATCTTTTTTTTAAAATTTTCAAAAACCCACCCCCTCCCTTTTAAATCCACATTCGGCCTCCCTCCTCTCATCCACCATTCGACACTAGCTCTCCTTCTATCCCTCTCCTTTCTTTTCTTTTGCTTGAGGACAAGCAAACCTCTAAGTTTGGTGTGTTTATTCGTGATCACTAAATTATACCCACTAAGATCATGGCTCCTAAAGGAAAACAAACCACTCCAAGAGGCAAGAAAGAGAGTATTCCAAAACCACTTTGGAATCAAGGGAAGTTCTTAACCAAAGAATATTCAGACCATTACTACAAAATAATGGGTCTAAGATCAGTGATCCCGGAAGTCAAGTTCGATCTGAAGGAAGATGAATATCCGGAGATCCAAGAGCAGATTCGAAACAGGAACTGGGAAGTCCTAGCTAATCCTGAAACAAAAGTGGGAAGGAATATGGTTCAGGAGTTCTACGCTAATCTGTGGCAAATAGACAGACAGAGAATATCTGGAACTGCCCTCTATGACTATCAGACTATGGTCAGAGGAAAGATTGTTCACATCCACTCTGACAAAATCAGGGAGATCTTTAAGCTACCTCAGCTGAAAGATGACCCAGACTCTTTCAATAGGAGAATGATGAGAACAAACAAGGACCTGGATAAGATTCTTAGGATGACCCCATCAAGAGGAGGGCGCAAGAATTCCTCCCGGAAGTTCCTCAATTTGAATATTGGGAACATCTTGAAGCATCTGTCACCAAGTTGCAAGAATCTATGGACCAAATAAAGGAAAAACAGCAAAATCAAAACAGTATGCTCTGCAAACTGCTCAAGGAACAAGAAGAGCAAGGGCGTGACTTAAAGGAACTAAAGCGTCAGAAGTTATCTCTTGAAGGACCAAGCACTCCACAGACCCGAGGAACACCCATTTCCCATAACAAAGGTTGTTAAATTCCAATTTCTGCTTTAACTCTGTGATAGTGTCATTATAGAAGTTCACTTAAGAGTCATATAGTAGCAATTAGTATCTATTTTGATTTTATCTCCAATTAAGCCATAGTTCAGTGAATACAAAGCTTGCAAAAAAAAAAGCAAGCAAAAAAAGCCAATAACCCTTAAAACCAAAAGGCAAGGGTAGTAAAAAGGATCCAAGACTTTGAGCATCAGTGGATAGGAGGGCCTAAGGGAATCAAATCCTGGTCTAAGCGGCTAAACCAAGCTGTCCCTAACCATGTGCTTGTGGCGTGAAGGTGTCAAGTGAAAACTTGAGACTGAGCAGTTAAAGTCAAGGTCCAAAGCAAAAAGAAGAGTGTGCTTAAGAACCCTGGACACCTCTAATTGGGGACTTTAGCAAAGCTGAGTCACAATCTGAAAAGGTTCACCCAATTATGTGTCTGTGGCATTTATGTATCCGGTGGTAATACTGGAAAACAAAGTGCTTAGGGCCACGGTCAAGACTCATAAAAGTAGCTGTATTTAAGAATCAACATACTGAACTAGGAGAATCAATAACACTATCTGAATTCTAAGTTCCTATAGATGCCAATCATTCTGAGCTTCAATGGATAAAGCGAGATGCCAAAATTGTTCGGAAGCAAAAAGCTACTAGTCCCGCTCATTTAATTAGAATCTGAGCTTCACTCAAAAATTCGGAGATATTATTGCTTTGTGACTTATTTGTATTCTATTTTATTTGTCTAGTTGCTTGGGGACAAGCAACAGTTTAAGTTTGGTGTTGTGATGAGCGGATATTTTATACGCTTTTTGGGGTTAATTTCATGTAGTTTTTAGGATGTTTTAATTAAGTTTTTAGTATATTTTCATTAGTTTCTAGGAAAAATTCATATTTCTGGAATTTACTATGAGTTTGTGTGCTTTTCTGTAATTTCAGGTATTTTCTGGCTGGAATTGAGGGAGCTGAGCAAAAATCTGATTCGGGCTGAAAAAGGATTGCTGATACTGTTGGATTCTGACCTCTCTGCACTCGGAATGAATTTTCTCGAGCTACAGGAGTCCAATTGGCGCGCTTCGAATTGCGTTGGAAAGTAGACATCCAGGGCTTTCCAGCAATATATAATAGTCTATACTTTGCTCAAAGATAGATGACGTAAAATGGCGTTCAACGCCAGTTCCATGTTGCAGTCTGGTGTCCAGCGCCAGAAACAGGTTACAAGTTGGAGTTCAACGCCAGAAACAGGTTAAAACCTGGCGTTGAACGCCCAAAACAGCCCAGACACGTGAGAAGCTTTAGTCTCAGCCCCAGCACACACCAAGTGGGCCCCAGAAGTGGATTTCTGCACTATCTATCATAGTTTACTCATTTTCTGTAAACCTAGGTTACTAGTTTAGTATTTAAACAACTTTTAGAGATTTATTTTGTATCTCATGACATTTTAGATCTGAAATTTGTACCTTTTGATAGCATGAGTCTCTAAACCCCATTGTTGGGGGTGAGGAGCTCTGCAGCGTGGTGCACGAAATTGTGATCTCAGGCAACGGCGCCAAAAACTCTGTACGCACGTCTTAATAAATTGTTTTTCATTCACAACTTCGATACAACTAACCAGCAAGTGCACTGGGTCGTCCAAGTAATAAACCTTACGTGAGTAAGGGTCGATCCCACGGAGATTGTTGGTATGAAGCAAGCTATGGTCACCTTGTAGATCTCAGTCAGGCGGATATAAAATAGTTATGGAGTTTTCGAACATAAATAATAAATAGATAGAAAATATGGATAGAAACACTTATGTATATCATTGGTGAGAATATCAGATAAGTGCATAGAGATGCTTTCGTTCCTCTGAACCTCTGCTTTCCTGCTGTCTTCATCCAATCAATCCTACTCCTTTCCATGGCTGGCTTTATGTAAGGACATCACCGTTGTCAATGGCTACTTTTAATCCTCTCTGGAAAATGGTCCGATGCGCTGTCACTGCATGGCTAATCGTCTGGAGGCATCACCCTTGTCAATGGCTGCATCCCATCCTCTTGTGAAAATGGTCCAAATGCTCTGTCACAGCACGGCTAATCATCTGAGGTTCTCGATCACACTGGAATAGGATTCACCCTCCTTTTGCGTCTGTCACTACGCCCAGCACTCGCGAGTTTGAAGTTTGTCACAGTCATTCAATCCCAGAGTCCTACTCGGAATACCACAGACAAGGTTTAGACTTTCCAGGCTCTCATGAATGCCGCCATCAATCTAGCTTATACCACGAAGATTCTGCTTAAGAGATCCAAGAGATACTCATTCAATCTAAGGTGGAACGGAAGTGGTTATCAGGCACGCATTCATGGGGGAATGATGATAATTGTCACGTTCATCACATTCAAGTTGAAGTGCGAATGAATATCTTAGAAGCGGAATAAGTTGAATTGAATAGAAAAACAGTAGTACTTTGCATTAATCTTTGAGGAATAGCAGAGCTCCACACCTTAATCTATGGAGTGCAGAAACTCTACCATATGAAAATACATGAGTGATAATGGTCCAGGCATGGCTGAATGGCCAGCCCCCATGAAAGTCTAAGATAGCATAAAATTGATCAAAGATGTCTAATACAATAGTAAAAAGTCCTATTTATACTAAACTAGTTACTAGGGTTTACAAAAGTAAGTAATTGATGCATAAATCCACTTCTGGGACCCACTTGGTGTGTGCTTGGGCTGAGCTTGAATGTTACACGTGTAGAGGTCAATCTTGGAGTTGAACGCCAGTTTGTAACGTATTTCTGGCGTTCAACTCTGGCTTGTGACGTGTTTCTGGCGTTTAACTCCAGATAGCAGCGTAGAACTGGTGTTCAACGCCCTTTTACGTCGTCTAAAATCGGCCAAAGTATGGACTATTATATATTTCTGGAAAGCCCTGGATGTCTAATTTCCAACGCAATTGGAAGCGCACCATTTTGAGTTCTGTAGCTCCAGAAAATCCACTTTGAGTGCAAGGAGGTCAGAATCCAACAGCATCAGCAGTCCTTCTTCAACCTCTGAATCTGATTTTTGCTCAAGTCCCTTAATTTCAGCCAGAAAATACCTGAAATCACAAAAAAACACACAAACTCATAGTAAAGTCCAGAAATGTGAATTTAACATAAAAACTAAAGAAAACATCCCTAAAAGTAACTAGATTCTACTAAAAACATACTAAAAATAATGCCAAAAAGCGTATAAATTATCCGCTCATCACAACACCAAACTGAAATTGTTGCTTGAGGTGATGGATTCATAGGACATTCATAACTTTAAGACAAAGTTACTAAATACTAATGATCATGTAATAAAACACAAACATAGATAAGCACTTATCATAGAGAAAACGAAAAACAGAGAATGTAAGAACAAGGAATGAATCCACCTTAGTGATGGTGGCGGTTCCTTCTTGAGGAACCAATGATGTCCTTGAGCTCTTCTATGTCTCTTCCTTGTCTTTGTTGCTCCTCCCTCTTTGCTTTTTGATCTTCTCTTATTTCATGAAGGATGATGGAGTGCTCTTGATGTTCCACCCTTAATTGTCCCATGTTGGAACTTAATTCTCCTAGGGAGGTGTTGATTTGCTCCCAATAGTTTTGTGGAGAAAAATGCATTTGAGGCATCTCCGGGATCTCATGGTGATGAGCTTCATGCGTCTCTTGAGATCCATGAATGGGCTCTCTTGCTTGCTCCATCCTCTTCTTAGTGATGGGATTCTCTTCCTCAATGGGAATGTCTCCTTCTATGAAAGCTCCAGCTGAGTAACATAGATGGCAAATAAGATGAGGAAAAGCTAGCCTTGCCCCAGGAGAGAGCTTTTCGGATATTTTGTAGAATTCAAGGGAGATGACTTCATGAACTTCTACTTCCTCTCCAATCATGATGCTATGAATCATGATGGCCCGATCCACAGTAACTTCAGATCGGTTGCTAGTGGGGATGATGGAGCATTGGAAGAACTCCAACCATCCTCTAGCCACAAGCTTGAGGTCCAGTCTTCTTAATTGAACCGGCTTGCCTTTGGAGTCAATCTTCCATTGAGCTCCTTCCACACATATGTCCGAAGAAAATATGGAGGAGAGTGGGGAGGGGTGTATTCGGCCAAGAAGAGAAGAGAGGGTTGTGTTGTGTGAAAATAAGGAAGAATAGAGGGCTATATATAGGGAAGGGAGGGGGGGTAAGGTTCGGCCATAAGGGTGGGTTTTGGGTGGGAAATTGATTTTGAATTTTTGAAGGTAGGTGGGGTTTATAAGGTAGGTTTATGGGGAAGAATGGATGGATGTGAATGGTGAAGTGGTGATAGGGAAGAGAGATTGAGGTGATTGGTGAAGAGTTTTGGGGAAGAGTATTTATGGGATTGTGTGAAGGGGGGATAAGAAGAAGTGAGTGGAGGTAGGTGGGGATCCTGTGGGGTCCACAGATCCTGAGGTGTTCAAGGATTTACAACCTTGCACCAAATTGGGCAAGCAAAATGCCCTTGCACACAACTCTGGGCGTTCAGCGCCAGATTGGTGCTTGTTCTGGGTGTTGAACGCCCATTTGTTGCCCATTTCTGGCGTTGAACGCCAGAACCATGCTTGTTCTGGGCGTTCAGCGCCAGCTCTTCTCCAAGGTGCAATTCTGGCGTTCAAATGCCCAGATGCTGCCCATTTTGGGCGTTCAGCGCCAGAACCATGCTCTGTTCTGGCGTTGAACGCTAGCCAGATGCTTCTTACTGGCGTTTAAATGCCAGTGAGATCCTCCTCCAGGGTGTGATTTTTCTTCTGCTGTTTTTGATTCCGTTTTCAATTTTTATATTTATTTTGTGACTCCACATGATCATGAACCTAATAAAACATGAAAGAACAATAAAATTAGATAAATAAAAATTGGGTTGCCTCCCAACAAGCGCTTCTTTAATGTCAATAGCTTGACAGTGGGCTCTCATGGAGCCTCACAGATGTTCAGAGCATTGTTGAGACTTCCCAACACCAAACTTAGAGTTTGGATATGGGAGTTCAACACCAAACTTAGAGTTTGGTTGTGGCCTCCCAACACCAAACTTAGAGTTTGACTGTGGGGGGCACTGGTTGACTCTGTTTTGAGAGAAGCTTTTTATGCTTCCTCTCCATGTTTACAGAAGGATGACCTCGAGTTTTAAACACAAGGGAGTCCTCATTTAATTGAAGGACTAGTTCACCTCTGTCAACATCAATCACAGTATCTAGGACTATGAAATCAGCAGGGATGTAAAGGCCTCCAACCTTTACTAACACATCCTCTACTTGTCCATAAGCCTGTTTTCTTGAATTGTCTGCCATCTCTAATGAGATTTTAGTAGCTTGCACCCCAAAGATTCCCAGTTTCTCTATTACAGAGAGGGGCATGAGGTTTATCCCTGAACCAAGATCACACAGAGCTTTTTCAAAGATCATGGTGCCTATGGTACAAGGTATTAGGAACTTTCCAGGATCCTGTTTCTTATGAGGCAATGTCAGTTGATCCAGATCACTCAGTTCATTGGTGAACAAGGGAGGTTCATCTTCCCAAGTCTCAATACCAAATAATTTGGCATTTAGCTTCATGATTGCACCAAGGTACTTGGTAACTTGCTCCTCAGTAACATCCTCATTCTCTTCAGAAGAGGAATACTCATCAGAACTCATGAATGGCATAAGGAGGTTTAATGGAATCTCTATGGTCTCTAGATGAGCCTCAGATTCCTTTGGTTCCTCAAAGGGAAACTCCTTATTGATCACTGGACGTCCCAAGAGGTCTTCCTCACTGGGATTCACGTCCTCCCCTTCCTCTTTGGATTCGGCCATGATGGTTATATCAATGGCCTTGCACTCTCCTTTTGGATTTTCTTCTGTATTGCTTGGGAGAGTACTAGGAGGGATTTCAGTGACTCTTTTACTCAGCTGGCCCACTTGTGCTTCCAAATTTCTAATAGAGGATCTTGTTTCATTCATGAAACTCACAGTGGCCTTAGATAGATCAGAGACTAAGTTTGCTAAATTAGAGGTATTTTGTTCAGAGTTCTCTGTCTGTTGTTGAGTGGATGATGGAAAGGCCTGCTATTGCTAAACCTGTTTCTTCCACCATTATTAAAGCCTTGTTGAGGCTTTTGTTGATCCTTCCATGAGAAATTTGGATGATTTCTCCATCATGAGTTATAGGTGTTTCCATAAGGTTCACCTAAGTAATTTACCTCTGCTATTGCAGGGTTCTCAGGATCATAGGCCTATTCTTCAGAAGGCGCCTCTTGAGTACTGTTGGATGCAGCTTGCATTCCATTCAGACTCTGAGAAATCATATTGACTTGCTGAGTCAATATTTTGTTCTGAGCCAATATGGCATTCAGAGTATCAATTTCAAGAACTCCCTTCTTCTGAGGTGTCCCATTACTCACAGGATTCCTCTCAGAAGTGTACATGAACTGGTTATTAGCAACCATCTCAATGAGTTATTGAGCTTCTGCAGGCGTTTTCTTTAGGTGAATGGATCCACCTGCAGAAGTATCCAATGACATTTTAGCTAATTCAGAAAGACCATCATAAAATATATCCAGGATGGTCCATTCTGAAAGCATGTCAAAAGGACACTTTTTGGTCAGTTCTTTGTATCTCTCCCAAGCTTCATAGAACTATTTTTAAAATTTTCGAAAATAACTAAAAAAAATGAGAAAGATTTGATTTTTGAAAAAGATTTTGAAAAAGATAAGATTTTTAAATTGAAAATTTGATTTGACTCATAAGATACAACTAAATTTTTAAAAAGTTTTGAAAAAGTCAACTCAAATTTTTGAATTTATGAGAAGAAAAAGGGAAGGATATTTTTTTTATTTTTGAATTTTTAATGATGAGAGAGAAAAACATGAAAATGATGCAATGCATGAAAGTTATGGATCAAAACAATGAATGTATGCAAGAACACTATGAATGTCAAGATGAACACCAAGAACACTTTGAATGTCACGATGAACATCAAGAACATATTTTTGAAAAATTTTTGATGCAAAGAAAACATGCAAGACACCAAACTTAGAAATCTTTAATGCTCAGGCAATAAGAATTCAAGAATGCATATGAAAAACACCATACAACACAAAACAAGAAAACATCAAGATCAAACAAGAAGACTTACCAAGAACAACTTGAAGATCATGAAGAACACTATGAATGCATGAATTTTTCGAAAAAATGCAAGATGAACATGCAATTGACACCAAACTTAAAATCTGACTCAAGACTCAAACAAGAAACACAAAATATTTTTTATTTTTATGATTTTATAATTTTTTTGTATTTTTTTTTCGAAAATTAATGTGAAAAAGAAAAATAAGGATTCCAAAATTTTTAATATGAATTCCAGGAATCTTGTGCTCTTTAGTCTAAAGCTCCAATCTGAGGGTTAGGCATGGCTTAATAGCCAGCCAAGCTTTAGAAGCTTTAG
>NC_029791.2:104293115-104296835 GCF_000816755.2 Arachis ipaensis
ATCCTCTTGTGAAAATGGTCCAAATGCTCTGTCACAGCACGGCTAATCATTTGAGGTTCTCGATCACACTGGAATAGGATTCACCCTCCTTTTGCGTCTGTCACTACGCCCAGCACTTGCGAGTTTGAAGTTCGTCACAGTCATTCAATCCCAGAGTCCTACTCGGAATATCACAGACAAGGTTTAGACTTTCCGGGCTCTCATGAATGCCGCCATCAATCTAGCTTATAGCACGAAGATTCTGCTTAAGAGATCCAAGAGATACTCATTCAATCTAAGGTGGAACAGAAGTGGTTGTCAGGCACGCGTTCGTGGGGGAATGATGATGATTGTCACGTTCATCACATTCAAGTTGAAGTTCGAATGAATATCTTAGAAGCGGAATAAGTTGAATTGAATAGAAAAACAGTAGTACTTTGCATTAATCTTTGAGGAACAGCAGAGCTCCACACCTTAATCTATGGAGTGCAGAAACACTACCATATGAAAATACATGAATGATAATGGTCCAGGCATGGCCGAATGGCCAGCCCCCATGAAAGTCTAAGATAGCATAAAACTGATCAAAGATGTCTAATACAATAGTAAAAAGTCCTATTTATACTAAACTAGTTACTAGGGTTTACAGAAGTAAGTAATTGATGCATAAATCCACTTCCGGGGCCCACTTGGTGTGTGCTTGGGCTGAGCTTGAATGTTACACGTGTAGAGGTCAATCTTGGAGTTGAACGCCAGTTTGTAACATATTTCTGGCGTTCAACTCTGGCTTGTGACGTGTTTCTGGCGTTTAACTCTAGACAGCAGCGTAGAACTGGCGTTCAACGCCCTTTTACGTCGTCTAAACTCGGACAAAGTATGGACTATTATATATTGCTGGAAAGCCCTGGATGTCTAATTTCCAACGCAATTGGAAGCGTGCCATTTTGAGTTTTGTAGCTCCAGAAAATCCACTTTTGAGTGCAGGGAGGTCAGAATCCAACAGCATCAGCAGTCCTTCTTCAACCTCTGAATCTGATTTTTGCTCAAGTCCCTCAATTTCAGCCAGAAAATACCTGAAATCACAGAAAAACACACAAACTCATAGTAAAGTCCAGAAATGTGAATTTAACATAAAAACTAAAGAAAACATCCCTAAAAGTAACTAGATTCTACTAAAAACATACTAAAAACAATGCCAAAAAGCGTATAAATTATCCGCTCATCACAGCGTCTCGATGAATTAATGCAAGTACTTCTATTTTCCATTCAAACATGCGTGTTCCTATCTAAGATATTCATTCACGCTTAATTATGGAGAAGGTGATGATCCGTGACACTCATCACCTTCCTCAACCCATGAACGTGTGCATGACAACCACCTCTGTTCTATATTAAATTGAATGAGTATCTCTTAGATTCCATAATCAGAATCTTCGTGGTATAAGCTAGAATTGATGGCGTCATTCAGGAGAATCCGGAAAGTCTAAACCTTGTCTGTGGTATTCCGAGTAGGATTCTGGGATTGGATGACTGTGACGAGCTTCAAACTCGCGAGTACTGGGCGTAGTGACAGACGCAAAAGGATAGTAAATCCTATTCCAGTATGATCGAGAACCTCTAGATGATTAGCCGTGCTGTGACAGAGTGATGAGCGGATAATTTATATGCTTTTTGGCATTGTTTTTAGTATGTTTTTAGTAGAATCTAGTTACTTTTAGGGATGTTTTCATTAGTTTTTATGTTAAATTCACATTTCTGGACTTTACTATGAGTTTGTGTGTTTTTCTGCTTACTATTGTAATTGACATCCTGGATTGTATTTTTGATCCTGTGATCACGTTTTGGAGGCTGGCCATTCGGCCATGCCTAAACCTTTCACTTATGTATTTTCTACGGTAGAGTTTCTACACTTCATAGATTAAGGTATGGAGCTCTGCTGTTCCTCAAAGATTTATGCAAAGTACTACTGTTTTCTATTCAATTCAACTTATTCTGCACCTAAGATATTCATTCGCACTTCAACCTGAATGTGATGAACGTGACAATCATCATCATTCCCTATGAACGCATGCCTGACAACCACTTCCGTTCCACCTTAGATTGAATGAGTATCTCTTGGATCTCTTAATCAGAATCTTCGTGGTATAAGCTAGATTGATGGTGGCATTCATGAGAGTCCGGAAAGTATAAACCTTGTCTGTGGTATTCCGAGTAGGACTCTGGGATTGAATGACTGTGACGAACTTCAAACTCGCGAGTGCTGGGCGTAGTGACAGACGCAAAAGGAGGGTGAACCCTATTCCAGTATGATCGAGAACCTCAGATGATTAGCCGTGCTGTGACAGAGCATTTGGACCATTTTCACAAGAGAATGGGATGCAGCCATTGACAACGGTGATGCCTCCAGACGATTAGCCATGCAGTGACAGCGCATCGGATCATTTTCCAGAGAGGATCAAAAGTAGCCATTGACAATGGTGATGTCCTTACATAAAGCCAGCCATAGAAAGGAGTAGGATTGATTGGATGAAGACAGCAGGAAAGCAGATTGTGAATGAAAAACGATTTATTAAGACGTGCGTACAGAGTTTCTGGCGCCGTTGCCTGAGATCACAATTTCGTGCACCAAGTTTTTGGCGCCGTTGCCAGGGATTGTTCGAGTTTGGACAACTGACGGTTCATCGTGTTGCTCAGATTAGGTAATTTTCTTTTTTTGTTTTATTTTCAAGAATTTTTCAAAAATCTTTCAAAAATTTTCTCCTTTATTTTTGAAAAAATTTTAAAATAAATGTTTTCAAAAATATATTTTTCTTCAGAATTTTTAAGAATGAATTCTAGAGTTTCATGAAGCATGTTGAAGCCTGGCTGGCTGTAAAGCCATGTCTAATTCTTTTGGATAGGGGCTTCGAATGGGTATGTCAGCTGTGGCATGTCTGAGTTACATACTAAAGCTTGGCTGGCTATTAAGCTATGCCTAACCCTCAGATTGGAGCTTTAGAATAAGAGTGCAAGATTCCTGGAATTCATATTAAAAATTTTGGAATCCTTATTTTTCTTTTTCAAATGATTTTCGAAAAAAAAAATTTAAAGAGAATACAAAAAATTATAAAATCATAAAAATAAAAAAAAATATTTCATGTTTCTTGTTTGAATCTTGAGTCAAGTTGAAAAGTTTGGTGTCAATTGCATATTCATCTTGCATTTTTCGAAAAATTCATGCATTCATAGTGTTCTTCATGATCTTCAAGTTGTTCTTGGTAAGTCTTCTTGTTTGATTTTGATGTTTTCAAGATTTGTGTCTTTTCTTGTTTTTCATATGCATTCTTGCATCCATAGTGTCTATACATAAAAAATTTTTAAGTTTGGTGTCTTGCATGTTTTCTTTGCATTAAAAATTTTTCAAAAATATGTTCTTGATGTTCATCATGATCTTCATAGTATTCTTGGTGTTCATCTTGAAATTCATAGTGTTCTTGCATTCATCACATACTTTGATCCAAAAAATTTTCATGCATTGCATCATTTTCATGTTTTTATCTCTCATCATAAAAAATTCAAAAATAAAAAAAAATATCTTTTCCTTTTTCTCTCATCAAATTTGAAAATTTGAGTTGACTTTTTCAAAAATTTTTAAAATTCAATTGTTTTTATGAGTCAAATCAAATTTTCAATTTAAAAATCTTATCTTTTTCAAAATCTTTTTCAAAAATCAAATCTTTTTCATTTTTCTTAGTTATTTTC
>NC_029791.2:104296950-104298079 GCF_000816755.2 Arachis ipaensis
AGATAGCATGAACTCATGGGATAAGCTGGTCAAGGCTTTCTTAGCCAAGTTCTTTCCTCTTCAAAAGCTGAGTAAGCTTAGAGTGGATGTTCAGACCTTCAGACAGAAAGAAGATGAATCCCTCTATGAAGCTTGGGAGAGATACAAAGGACTGACCAAAAAGTGTCCTTCTGATATGCTTTCAGAATGGACCATCCTGGATATATTCTATAATGGTCTGTCTGAATTAGCTAAGATGTCATTGGATACTTCTGCAGGTGGATCCATTCACCTAAAGAAAATGCCTGCAGAAGCTCAAGAACTCATTGACATGGTTGCTAATAACCAGTTCATGTACACTTCTGAGAGGAATCCTGTGAGTAATGGGACGCCTATGAAGAAGGGAGTTCTTGAAATTGATACTCTAAATGCTATATTGGCTCAGAATAAAATATTGACTCAGCAAGTCAATATGATTTCTCAGAGTCTTAATGGAATGCAAGCTGCATCCAACAGTACTCAAGAGGCATCTTCTGAAGAAGAGGCCTATGATCTTGAGAACCCTGCAATAGCAGAGGTAAATTACTTAGGTGAACCTTATGGAAACACCTATAACTCATCATGGAGAAATCATCCAAATTTCTCGTAGAAGGATCAACAAAAGCCTCAACAAAGCTTTAATAATGATGAAAGAAACAGGTTTAGCAATAGCAAGCCTTTTCCATCATCCATTCAGCAACAGACAGAGAACTCTGAACAAAATACTTCTAATTTAGCAAATTTAGTCTCTGATCTATCAAAGGACACTGTGAGTTTCATGAATGAAACAAGGTCCTCCATTAGAAATTTGGAAGCACAAGTGGGCCAGCTGAGTAAAAGGATCACTGAAATTCCTCCTAGTACTCTCCCAAGCAATACAGAAGAAAATCCAAAAGGAGAGTGCAAGGCCATTGAATTAATCACCATGGCCGAACCTGTAAGGGAAGGAGATGACGTGAATCCCAAGGAGGAAGACCTCCTGGGATGCCCAGTGATCAATAAGGAGTTTCCCTTTGAGGAACCAAAGGAATCTGAGGCTCATCTAGAGACCATAGAGATTCCATTAAACCTCCTTATGCCATTCATGAGCTCTGATGAGTATTCCTCTTCT
>NC_029791.2:104298137-104299426 GCF_000816755.2 Arachis ipaensis
TACAGGATCACCTCAAGATCTGTGGACCTCACAGGATCCCCACCTACCTCCACTCACTTCTTCTCACCCCTCTTTCACACAATCTCATAAACACTCTTCCCCAAAACTCTTTACCAATCACCTCAATCTCTCTTCCCTATCACCACTTCACCACTCACATCCATCCACTCTTCCCCATAAACCTACCTCATAAACCCCACCTACCTTCAAAATTCAAAATCATTTTCCCACCCAAAACCCACCCTTATGGCCGAACCTTACCCCCCTTCCCTTCCCTATATATAGCCCTCCATTCTTCCTCATTTTCACACCACACAACCCTCTCTTCTCTTCTTGGCCGAATACACTTCTCCCTCTTCTCCTCCATATTTTCTTCTTCTTCTTCATCTATTCTTTCTTCTCTTGCTCGAGGGCGAGCAATATTCTAAGTTTGGTATGGTAAAAGCATAAGTTTTTTGCTTTTTCATTACCATTGATGGCACCTAAGACCTGAGAATCCTCTAGAAAAGGGAAAGGGAAGACAAAAACTTCCACCTCCGAGTCATGGGAGATGGAAAGGTTCATCTCCAAAGCCCATCAAGACTACTTCTATGATGTTGTGGCCAAGAAGAAGGTGATCCCTGAGGTCCCTTTCAAACTCAAGAGAAATGAGTATCCGGAGATCCGACATGAAATCCAAAGAAGAGGTTAGGAAGTTCTAACAAACCCCATCCAACAAGTCGGCATCCTAATGGTTCAAGAGTTCTATGCCAATGCATGGATCACTAGGAACCATGATCAAAGTAAGAACTCGAATCCAAAGAATTATCTCACCAAGGTTCGGGGGAAATACTTAGATTTTAATCTGGAAAATTTGTGGTTGGCGTTCAACTTGCCTATGATGCAAGGAGATGCACGCCCCTACACTAGAAGGGTCAACTTTAATCAAAGGTTGGACCAAGTCCTCATGGACATATGTGTGGAAGGAGCTCACTAGCAACCGATCTGAAGTTACTGTGGATCGGGCCATCATGATCCAGAGTATCATGATTGGAGAGGAAGTAGAAGTTCATCAAGTCATCTCCCTTGAACTCTACAAAATAGCCGAAAAGCCCTCCCCTGGGGCAAGGCTAGCTTTTCCTCATCTTATTTTCCATCTATGTTACTCAGCTGGAGCTTTCATAGAAGGAGACACGCCCATTGAGGAAGAGAAGCCCATCACTAAGAAAAGGATGGAGCAAGCAAGAGAGCCCATTCATGGATCTCAAGAGACGCATGAAGCTCATCACCATGAGATCCCGGAGATGCCT
>NC_029791.2:104300350-104316243 GCF_000816755.2 Arachis ipaensis
ATCTATTCCTTCTTCTTTTGCTCGAGGGCGAGCAACATTCTAAGTTTGGTGTGGTAAAACAATTATGTAAAGGATCTATAGCTCAGTGGTAGAACATGTGGCTGCAAATCAAGAGATCCCTGAGATACCTCATGGGATACATTTTCTTCCACACAATTATTGGAGGCAACTAAGGGTGGAACATCAAGAGGACTCCATCATCCTTCATGAAATAAGAGAAGATCAAAAAGCAATGAGGGAGGAGCAAAAAAGACAAGGAAGAGACATAGAAGAGCTCAAGGACATCATTGGTTCCTCAAGAAGGAAACTCTACCATCACTAAGGTGGACTCATTCCTTGTTCTTACATTCTCTGTTTTTCGTTTTCTATGTCAAGTGCTTATCTAAGTTTGTGTCTTATTACATGATCATTAGTAGTTAGTAACTATGTCTTAAAGTTATGAATGTCCTATGAATCCATCACCTCTCTTAAATGAAAAATGTTTTAATTCAAAAGAACAAGAAGTACATGAGTTTCGAATTTATCCTTGAACTTAGTTTAATTATATTGATGTGGTGACAATGCTTCTTGTTTTCTGAATGAATGCTTGAACAGTGCATGTGTCTTTTGAAGTTGTTGTTTAAGAATGTTAAATATGTTGGCTCTTGAAAGAATGATGACAAGGAGACATGTTATTTGATAATCTGAAAAATCATAAAAATGATTCTTGAAGCAAGAAAAGGCAGCAAAGAACAAAGCTTGCAGAAAAAAAAGGGGCAAAAAAAAAAAAGAGAAAAAGCAAGCAGAAAAAGCCAAAAGCTCTTAAAACCAAGAGGCAAGAGCAAAAAGCCAATAACCCTTAAAAAGGATCCCAAGGCTTTAAGCATCAGTGGATAGGAGGGCCTAAAAGGAATAAAATCCTGGTCTAAGCGGCAAAACCAAACTGTCCCTAACCATGTGCTTGTGGCGTGAAGGTGTCAAGTGAAAACTTGAGACGGAGCGGTTAAAGTCAAGGTCCAAAGAAAAAAAAAAGAGTGTGCTTAAAAACCCTGGACACCTCTAATTGGAGACTTTAGCAAAGCTGAGTCACAATCTGAAAAGGTTCACCCAGTTATGTGTCTGTGGCATTTATGTATCCGGTGGTAATACTGGAAAACAAAGTGCTTAGGGCCACGGCCAAAACTCATAAAATAGCTGTGTTCAAGAATCATCACACTGAAATAAGAGAATCAATAACACTATCTGAATTCTAAGTTCCTATAGATGCCAATCANNNTCTGGGATTGAATGACTGTGACGAACTTCAAACTCGCGAGTGCTAGGCGTAGTGACAGACGCAAAAGGAAGGTGAACCCTATTCCAGTATGATCGAGAACCTCAGATGATTAGTCGTGCTGTGACAGAGCATTTGGACCATTTTCACAAGAGGATGGGATGCAGCCATTGACAACGGTGATGCCTCCAGACGATTAGCCATGCAGTGACAGCGCATCGGACTATTTTCCAGAGAGGATCAAAAGTAGCCATTGACAATGGTGATGTCCTTACATAAAGCCAGCCATAGAAAGGAGTAGGATTAATTGGATGAAGACAGCAGGAAAGCAGAAGTTTAGAGGGACGAAAGCATCTCTATACCTTTATCTGAAATTCTCACCAGTGATATACATAAGTATTTCTATCTTTATTTTCTGTTTAATAAGTATTATTTTCGAAAACTCCATAATCTATTATTATCCGCCTGACTGAGATTTACAAGGTGACCATAGCTTGCTTCATACCAACAATCTCCGTGGGATCGACCCTTACTCATGTAAGGTTTATTACTTGGACGACCCAGTGCACTTGCTGGTTAGTTGTATCGAAGTTGTGAATGAAAAATGATTTATTAAGACGTGCGTACAGAGTTTCTGGCGCCGTTGCCTGAGATCACAATTTCGTGCACCACAGAGCATTTGGACCATTTTCACTGAGGAGATGGGAAGTAGCCATTGACAACAGTGACACCTTACATAGAGCTTGCCATGGAAGGAACTTTGCACTTTTGCATGCATGAGGGAAGAGGAATACAAGAGAAAAGCTAAAATTCAGAAGACAAAGCATCTCCAAAACCCTAACATATTCTCCATTACTGCATAATAAGTATTTATTTCATACTCTTTTATTTTTCATAATTCAATTTGATAAGTGAATTGTTTTCCTGACTAAGAGTTACAAGATAACCATAGATTGCTTCAAGCCAATAATCTCCATGGGATTCGACCCTTACTCACGTAAGGTATTACTTGGACGACCCAGTGCACTTGCTGGTTAGTTGTGCGGAATTACATAGTGTGAAGTAATTTTCGTGCACCAGGAAGCTATAGCAAATTATATATCAAATCGAAGCCCCAGACGTTAGCTTTCCAATGCAACTAAAACCGCATCATTTGGACCTATGTAGCTCAAGTTATGACCGTTTGAGTGCGAAGAGGTCAGGCTGGACAGCTTAGCAATTTCTTCAACTTCTTGTATTCCTTCCACTTTTGCATGCTTCCTTTCCATCCTCTGAGTCATCCTGCCCTGTAATATCTGAAATCACTTAACACACATATCACGGCATCGAATGATAATAAGAGAGGATTAAAGTTAGTAATTTAAAGGCCAAAGAAGCATGTTTTCAATCATAGCACAAAATCAAGAAGGAAAACGTAAAACATGCGAATAGTATGAATAAGTGGGTAAAGAGTTGATAAAAACCACTCAATTGAGCACAAGATAAACCATGAAATAGTAGTTTATCAACCTCCCCACACTTAAACATTAGCATGTCCTCATGCTAAGCTCAAGAGAAGCTATAAGAGAGTGTAGAGGAGTGGTAGAAAGTATGAAATGCAACCTATCTATATGAATGCAACTACATGAAGAATGCTTTTTTCTACTTAGTTTAAAAGTAAATAAATTCTCCAAGAATAAAGATGAACTAGATTTTACTAATTCAAATCATAAAATTGAAGTACAAATAGGCTTGTAGAAGAAAATAGCTCATGAAAGCCGGGAACAAAGAATCGAGCATCGAACCCTCACTGGGAGTGTATGCACTCTAATCACTCAAGTGTTTTAGGTTCGATTCTCTCAATTCTCCACTAACCTTGCTTTCTAAGACTTGCTCTTCATCTAACAATCAACATAAATTTAATACACAGATACACATATCAAGAGGTCTTTTAAGGGTTGTAATGGGGTTAGGGTCAAGGTAGGATTGTATTTGGCCAAGTGGACTATAATCTGAATCCTTAATTAACTTAAACTTTCCACCTAATTTTAGACAATCCATGTAATCATAATACCACATCTAACTATCCATTCTAATTTCAAGTACAGTACATATGCATTGCTTTCACCACTTACTTCGGGGCATTTTGTCCCCTTTTTGCTTAATTGTTCTTTTTTTTCTTTTCTTTTTCTCACTTTTTATATATATATATATTTTTTTCTTTTCTTTTATTTTTCTCAATGCATATGATTAAATTATTGGATGCATGAATCATGTCCTAAACATTTTTTTCACATTTTCAGAAAATTCTAACATACTCAATTCTCAAACCAAATATTTCCAAATTCAACTTTTCCCATTCATGAGCACTCTCACTAGTCTAAGCTAACCAAGGATTCAAATTAAGGACATTATTATTTTCCGCTTAGAGTTAATGATGTGCTAAAGTAAAGAACAAAGGGGTATAATAGGTTCAACATTGGTTTGCAAAGAATAATGAAAGGGTAAGGCCATATGGGTATGTAAGCTCAGTGAAACAAAGGCCTCAATCATGTAAGTGTATGCATACATCAAACATGGAAATATAGAATTAAGCAAGACAAAGATCACAATTTTAGAGAGAAAAACACACACAAAAAATAAAATATTGGTTGGTAAAATGCAACCAATTCAAATAGGCTCAAAAATCTCACAGGTTTTGTGTGTTCGAGCTCTAAACCATATTCCAGTATAATATTTCTTCAAAAAAGTGTAACATTAAATTTTATTCAAATTAGTGAAATGTTCTAAAAGTTTTTTTTGAAAAAGAAAATATTTCTTCAACCAAGTGGTAAAATATGCACAAAATCAAATAATCATGCAATCAAACATGCAAATGCAACAACTAACAAGGAAAATAAACCATTGATGTTGAGATAGAAGAGTAGCTAACCCATGGAGATCGGTATCGATCTCCCCACACTTAAAGATTGCACCGTCCTCGGTGCATGCTAAGATGTACAAATGGACGGGTTGCTTCAACTGACGCTTTTCTCATCAAGGAATGTGCGTAGGAACTTGTTTGTCTCTCCCATGTAAACGTCTTCCGATTCTCTTCCTGGTGGCCATCCTGAAAGAAAAAGGGAAGAAAAGTAACCTAAAACAAAGATAAAAAACAATTAAAACATGGGTTGGTTAATGCCAAATAATGAGAGTCTCAATTACATGGTAGCTACAACATGCAAGTGAGAAAACAATAGAAGCACATGGCATACCAGTGGTGCAAAATTTTGCAACAATGAGGGAGAAGTGTGGGTAATAAAAGACAATATAAATTCATGTCAATGCAAAAGAAATACCAGTATTATAAAAATTAGCATTGACATATAATTGATAATACCCAATCAGAATAAAACAAGTCATGAAGCACCAGAATAATTCAAGAAAAGATGTAACAGTTGAATAAGAAAATTTAACACCAATGGAAAAATAATGAATTTAGAAAAGAAAATATGCACAAAATTAAGATGCAATGAATGAAATATGCAAATGAATTAAGTAAAATAAAATGAAGGTGAAAAAGAATGAGAAGTGAAAGAAATAAAGTAAGAAAGAAAGAAGAAGAAAGAAAAGATAGAAGAGATTAGGATTAGAAAAGAAAAGACAAGATAATTGGCGCTGATCTGGATAAGTTGTGCAGCCCAGGCGATGCGGACGCGTGAGTGACGCGGTCGCGTGGTGCGCGATAAGGTCAGGTGACGCGGACGCGTGGGTCACGCGATCGCTTGACTCGATTTGTGCTAGTGGCGCGAGTGCAGCCTCGCATTCGCACAACTCTCTGTTTGAAATGCATTTTTGCCAAAAATCTGGGTGACGCGGTTGCGTGGTTGACGCGGTCGCGTGGTTGACGCGATCGCATGAATGGTCTTTCTTTTAAAAATGACGCGAACGCGTGGGGCACGCGTTCGCGTGGTATGGCTTGTGCTGCTAGCATGGTTCCAGCCCCACTCCATCATAACTTTCTGCCATACACCTCTTTACGTCGATTTCACAGGGCCACGCGTTCGCGTGGGTGATGCGGACGCGTGGGAGGCATTTTTCGCAAATGACGCAGACGCGTCAGCGACGCGGTCGCGTGGGTTAATTTGTGCCATAGGCACGCCTCTAGCCACGCTCTCGCGTGACTCTCTGTTCAATTTTCTTTTCTTTCCAATGCACTGGCAACGCGGGCGCGTCGCGTGCAATATTTTTTTAATGCAATATGCAGAATGCAAAATGATATGAATGTTATGAGTAATTCCAGGTTCAATGAAATAAAATAAAATAAAATAAAACTCTAAAATAAACAAAACGAAATAAAATTAAAATTGAAAAAGAAACGATCATACCATGGTGGGTTGTCTCCCACCTAGCACTTTTAGTTAAAGTCCTTAAGTTGGACATTTTCTGAGCTCCTTGTCATGGCGGCTTGTGCTTGAATTCATCTAGAAATCTCCACCAATATTTGGAATGCCAACAGCCTCCGGGATCCCAAACTAGGCGCAGAAAGCCTTCAAGTAAGTTAAAGCAAGTGACAAGGCCCCAAGAGTGTTGATTACCAGAATGAATTCTGGGGTCCCAAATCTTACTTTTGCACCCGTCTTCTTGTTGATCATTATGATTCCATCCGGGTAGCAAGCAATCTGAATTCTCACTAAAGCGGCCAAACAACTTCCTAGACCCATTTAGTTGAGCTTTACACCAACCTTTGCATTTAAACTTAAAGCTTCCAACCATAATGAACCTTGCAGGATAATTCTTACCACCGACCATCTTCCTCTTACTCTTAATGCCACAAAGAGCTCTAAGTTGACCATCCGTCTCCAGTAGCCCATATTCAAGTGGAATTAGAAAGCTAAGGGATATGAATTTCACCCACTTGAATGTTGTGAAGGATGATGGCAACTTAGAGGGAGGGGTCTCCAACAACTTTGGCAAGGTGATTTCCAGCTCCACTCCCTTGTGCTCTTCTTTGACAACTTCCACCTTTTTGCAAGCTTCTTCAATTTTAACCTCTTCCTCTTGGTAGCTTTCTTCCAATTCAATCTCTTCTTCATTGCTCACCAAGGGCAAGGGAGGCTGTGCTTCTTCTTCTTGAATTTCCATCTCTTGATCGACCTCTTCCAAGTCCTTAATCATGACATGCCTTGGAGGTTGTACACCCTCCTCAACATCAAATGCAACCGTCTTGGAAGGAGGTTCTATGATTTGAATTTTCCATAGAGGTTCCGCATTTTCTAAGTCTTCAATCACTTCCTCTTTTTCAGCTCTTACGGTTTCCTCCACTTGTTCCAATACAAAGGTATGTTCCTCATTGTCCATTGGAGTTTCTAGTGTCTCCTTTATGCTACGCTCTTTTATTGATTCTCCACATGTAGCCATGGGAGCACTTTTAGTGTCCGAGCGTTGGGAAGCTAATCGACTTATTGCTTGATTTAGTTGATATAGAGTTGCATGAAATCGATCCACTGCTTCCTTGAGATGATCCCTTGATTCTTGTTCCGCTTGGATTGCATGATCAGGATCATATGGCTCTTGGGTAGATGGATATGGACATGGTATATATGGAGGTGGTGGTTCTTGGGAGTAATTGGGTTGGAATTGGGTATATATGGTTCATATGGCTCATAAGGTGGTTGGTATGGTGGTTGAGGGTTAGGGTCATATGGAGGTGAATGGCGGAAAGGGACTTGTGAGTATGGTGGTCCAAAGTCATGTTGAGGAAAGGGTTCACAGACATATGGTGGTGGTTGTTGATAGTCCATTGGAGGTGGTTGTCGCCAAGGGGGTTGATCAAATCCTTGTGACTCCTCCCATATTTGATTGTTCCAACCTTGATGCCTGTTCTCATTGTAATTTCTTCTTCCTGCAACATAATTGTAACCAAACTTATAGCGATGGGGGTGAGAACTCATGATAGCAAATAAAAATTTAAAAACAAAAATAAAAACAAATTGAAATTAAAAGGTTATTGAAATTTAAATTTTGAAATTTGAAAATTAAATTTTGAAATTTGAAAATTAAATTTTGAACTCTGAAATTTAAAATTTTGAATTTTAAATTTTTGAAATTTGAATTTTGAAATTTAAATATTGAAATTTGATTTTTGAAATAAGATAAGATAAGATTTTGAAAAAGATATGATTTTTTTGAAAAAGATTTAAATTTTGAAATTTTAAATTTTGAAATTTGAGATTTGAACTTTTTAAATTTGAATTTTGAAAATTGAAATTTGAAATTTTGAAATTTGAATTTAAAAATTTTTAATTTCAATTTTGAAAATTGAAATTTGAAATTTGAATTTTGAGTTTTAAATTTTGAATTTTTGAAATTAATTGGGAAAGAGAAAACAATAAAATGACACCAAACTTAAAATTTTTAGATCAAAACGAAGAAAACAACTAAGAACAACTTGAAGGTCAAGATGAACACGAAGAACAACTTGAAGATCAAGATGAACACCAAGAATAAATTTTTTGAAAAATTTTTAATAACTAAATAAAAACCAATAACCTCTTAATTTACGAAAAAGCAAAAATAAAAACAAAAATAAAAACAAATAAACAGGTAAAAAGCAAATATTTACAATAACCAATAATAAGGCACACGTTTGTAATTCCCCGGCAACGGCGCCATTTTAAAGAGAGAACTTTTGCGTGGTCTAGAAATTCGCAGATAAATCCTCGTTGCAGGTATAGCTTCTAAACCAACAAAAGTCCTTTCTTACAAACGTTTTGGTTGTCACAAGTAACAAACCCCTTTTTAAATTGATAACCGAAGTATTTAAACCTCGGGTCGTCTTCTCAAGAAATTGCAGGGAGGTGTTCTTATTATTGGTTATGAGTCTTGTAAAGTGGGGGTTTTGAAAGTGAGGAACAGGTAATTTAAATAGCAAGGAAAATAAATTGTAGGAATTAATAAATTAATATCTAATAAAACTATTGGCAAGGTATAAGAACTGGAAGTCCTATCCTAGTTATCCTTATCGATTGTGATGAGAATTGGATTTTTCTCCCACTTTGTTAACCTCTAACTATGAAGGTAAATTAAGTGGATGAATTGATTTGAATCCTCAGGTCCTAGTCTTTCCTTGGGAAAGGCTAGAGTTATTGGAACTTGAATTAATTCTTGAAGAATTCTAATTTTCAGTCAACACCTCGAGTTTGATAACTCAAGCGTCACTAATTATTTAACCAAATCCAAAAGGAAAAATTCTAAATTAAATTGAAGACATCATAAATAGAATAAAGCAATCATAAATTTGAAACACATCAAACTACATTTAAACATAAATTCAAATCTAATATGGAAAGGTTTATAAGCTAAATTGAAAAGATAAATATTAATTAAAGCAATAAAATAAAAGTAGAAAAATAAATTAAAAGAACATTGAACCTGTGATGAAGAAGAAATAATCCTAAATCCTAAAACTAAATCCTAAGACAGAGGAGAGAATCTCTCTCTCTAAAAACTACATCTAAAACTAAAAATTATGAATTATGATCTTATTATTATGAATGGATGCATTTCTCCACTTTATAGCCTCTAATCTGTGTTTTTCGGGCCGAAAACTGGGTCAAAAACAGCCCAGAAATCATCCCCAGCGTATTCTGGTACGTACAGGTCGCGGGAAAGTGACGCGGAAGCGTCGTCCACGCGTTTGCGTGGATTGCGTTTCTGCCAGGTTATGCGTCCGCGTGATCCACGCGTTCGCATCGCCTGGCGTTGAGGAAACTATGGCAAATTATATATTAAATTGAAGCCCCGGACTTTAGCTTTCCAACACAACTAAAACCGCATCATTTGGACCTCTGTAGCTCAAGTTATGACTGTTTGAGTGCGAAGAGGTCAGGCTGGACAGCTTAGCAATTTCTTCAACTTCTTGTATTCCTTCCACTTTTGCATGCTTCCTTTCCATCCTCTGAGTCATTCCTGCCCTGTAATCTCTGAAATCACTTAACACACATATCACGGCATCGAATGATAATAAGAGAGGATTAAAGTTAGTAATTTAAAAGCCAAAGAAGCATGTTTTCAATCATAGCACAAAATCAGGAAGGAAAACGTAAAACATGCGAATAGTATGAATAAGTGGGTAAAGAGTTGATAAAAACCACTTAATTGAGCACAAGATAAACCATGAAATAGTGGTTTATCACTCACTCATCTTTTCAAACTTTTCACTCGATAGTCTTGTGGCATATTTCAAGTCTTTGGTTTGCTGTAAACAAAGTAAAATGAGAGTTATTTAAATAAGCCATATTTACATTAGGAATAATTGATTTGTTCTAAGATGTGTGTGTGTGTGTGTGTATGTGCTGACATTGTATTTTTTTTTTCACCTTGGTCCTTGGTTGTCATTTTTACTGTAAGAAATAAGAAATATTGTCAAAGATAAAAATACCAGGCAAGTAACAGACACATACAGCCAAGTACCAACTACGTATACCCAAATACCAGTTTCATACACCCAAATCTAGTCCTATACACATGTGTTATTCTTTCGATTATACGAAATTAAATGAGTTCAAAATGATATTCAACTCAATCAAACATGCATACAATGATACTACAAGGTCAAGCAAAGGTACAACAGCACCAGTTACACTTTGATACTCTTAATATATAGCATAAAATGACACTACAAGGTCAAGCACAATTAGAACAGCACCAGTTACACTTCAATACTCTTTATATATATATATCAGTCCCATACACCTCTATTTTTTTTGGATTACATGACATTATATAAGTTCAGAATGATATTTAAGTTTAAAATTCCACTAGAAGCACCAGTCACATTCGAATTTGGACATATACACCAAAAAATCGGCCATATACACCCAAAAATAATTTCACTAGAAATTCAATACAGAGTTTATATGTATACAAACTCACTTCTAAAACATGCAAAAAAGCACAAAAATAGACAAAAACACACGTTAAATCATTCACTAGAAGTATGTAAAACAGCATAAACGACTTGAACTATTTCATCAGAACATTAATTAATATCAAACCTAAACCAAGATCAGTGAAATAGAGAGAGAAATACTACGATATAATGCTTCGTCTTCGAAATGAAAAATAGAAATCTGAAAAACCTAGAAGAACAGTGAAACAGTACCTTCAGTAATGTTTCTTCGTTCTTTTTGGTGTTTTTTATGGAGATTTGGATGTTTTCTTCTTGATTTCGTCTAGTTTTCGCGAGGAGTTTGAGTAATGCGTGTGAATGTACTCTCGAATGTGGAGAGTATAATGCGCGTGTGTTTTGTTGGGCTTGGGCCAACTTGTAGGACTTGTAAACCAAAAAGACTTATATATATAGCATACCTAATAACAAAAATAGTGAGTTCAATACTTCGGTTAATAAGGATCGATTTAAATTGGCTTTTAAAAAATACTTATTTTTTATAAAAAAATATTTTTTAATAAGAAAATATTTTCAAATATTAAACTTTTATAGTTTTATTAAAACAAAGAAAACAAAAATCTTTTCTGTCAGTGTTTTGTTTATATTTTCTTTCTTTTATCCTGGCTTTTTTGAACTCATAAATGCTGCTAACTTACATTTTTAGTGCTGAGAAACGGAATCAATATGTGAAAAAAATGTACGACATTCATCATTCCACAAATAAAAAAAAAATTGAAAACATAGATGTAAAAACTCTAAAATTGAAGTATAGTTCATAATAATTTTCACAAATTAATTTATAAATAGATTAAAGAATGGTGTAATTTAAATATATTGTATCATAGTGTGTTGTACAAAAATATGGATATGAACTTGCAAACCTGCAACATGTCTTGCATTTGTCAAAAAGAAAAGAAAAAAAAAGTTAAAGCCTTTTGCAAAACGCAACCTGCGTTTCAGCAGGGCATGGAAACATGTGTCAAAACATATGTCCTACATGTAGACAAGTTCTGCTCCGTTGACCACTTTTTTTTTGGACTAAGCAAAACACAGCATTTTGCAGGGAGCGCAGAGCAAATTACAAGTCATCTTTGACAAGTAAGAGAGATATATTACATATTCGAAACATGTATTTTGTTAAAGTTGGTGAAGTGTTCTTTAGCTCTTTAGTGAGGAGAAGAAATAAAATAAATGAGAATTGTGTTTGAGGAGAGAAATTCACTGAGAGTTATGAGAAACTCTTTTTTTACAGTATTTTCATGCCCTGGGTCGAGCTGTATGACCCGAGCTGATTGAAGACAAGTCGACCGACCTCTTCAACTCAGGATTATCCAACCTCCTCTCAAGGAGTTCGGCCAAATCGCCATGAGAGCCCAAAGTAGGCCCAAATAAAGGAGCACAGCCCAAATCTAAAGGCGACAAAGCCTAGAAAGATAAGGCGGCTCCCTAGAAGATAAGATGACTTCTCTCAAAGATAAGATAAGATAAGATAACTATCTTATCTCCAGAAAGGTCACTCCACACTACTATAAATACACTGAAGCACCCAGGTATAACTCATACTCTAATTCTACAAAAAACCTGCTTAAAGCCCATGCTAACTTAAGTATCGGAGTCTCTTGCAGGTACCACCACCCTCCGGTGACGAAGGATCAGCAGCATCTTCAGCTCCACCAGGTCCAACAAGTCAGACACGACAGCTCCGGCCACCACCGCAGATCTCATCCGAGATCGACCTACAGTTTCAGGTAACCCTCTGAACATTGGCGCCATTGTCGGGGAACGTGAAAGTCATCCCATCATCATGGCGGACGACATTGACAACGATCACAACTCTGATTTGGAAAACAGGATGCCTGATGCATGAGCATCTTTTCTATCTTTTCCTAGTGAATTTGCATGTAATTTGTTAAGTTTTATCAAGAATTAATTATCTTTTAGACACTATGGATGCTACTTAGAGTCTTGTGCATTTTTGTTTATTTTAGGTAGCATTCGGATGGATTTGATAGAGTTTCTGCAGAGAAAGAAAAGTTTTTGGAAGCTGACTAGCGAGGAGCGACGCGTACGCGTGACTGACGCATGTGCGTGATTTGGAGCTTTCCATGGCGACACGTGCGCGTGATTGACGCGTACGCGTGATTTGAAGTTTGCTCAGCGACATGTACGCGTGACATGCGCCACGTGCAGAAAATGCAGAAAAACGCTGGGACAATTTTTGGGCTGTTTTGACTCAGTTTTCAGCCCAGAAAACACATATTAGAAGCTGCAGAATGGACAAAACGAGTGGTCCCCACCCATCAACTGAAGACTTGTTAATTAATTCTAATTTAAATTCAAATATTATTTTTAGAAAAAGATATTATTTTAGTTTTAGAAGATAGTTTTTAAATTAATTAGGATTAGATATAAAAGAGGATTCCAACAGGGGGGTTCCAGAACAACATTATTCCATTCCAATTTATAATCCTTATTTTTCTCTGAACCATGAGCAACTAATCCTCCATTGTTAAGGTTAGGAGCTCTGTCTATTTGTATGGATTGATTTTATTGCTTTTTCTATTTTAATTCATGTATGGATTTATAATTTAAGAATTGTTTTCGCTCTTTATTTTATGAATTTGGGTGGAACGAAAGTATGACCCTCTTTCTATTTGAGTTCTTGTATAACTTGGAAAAGCTCTTTACTTGAACAACAGTTTGAAAATATTTTCTCCTAAATTTTAATTATCTGGATTTAACGGGATACGTGACATATAATCCTTTTACTTTTGGGTAATTAGAGTTTTTGTGGCATATAAACTGGAATTTGATCATCACCCTCTAATTAGAATTAATTGACCAAGGAATTGGCAGTTGATGAATTTTAGAAGAGACTAGAAAGGTCTAAGGAATTAGGGTCTAGTCACATATAGTTTGCCATGAATTAAATCCTGCATAATTAAAATAGTTAGTAAGAAAAGTTAATCTGGAAAAATAGATAACTCTAAAACCTTAACTGTCTTCTCCATATTTTATTACCAACTCATTTACTTTACTATTTTAATTTTTGTACGATTGTTTAATGCTCCTTGAACATTCAAACACTCCTTTCTGCTTGCCTGACTAAGCTCATCAATCAACCATTGTTGCTTGATCCATCAATCCTCGTGGGATCGACCTTCACTCACCTGAGGTATTACTTGGTACGACCCGGTGCACTTGCCGGTTAGTTTATGGTTAGAAAATCCGCACCAAATTTTTGGCACCGTTTCCAGGGATTGATAGTGATTAACAACTATTAGTTGCTTGATTGCTTAGATTAGGCATTTTAGTTTTGATTTTAATTAAATTTTGTTTATTATTTTCGAAATTGTTTTTTTAAAATAGCACTAATATTTTTCCTTAATTTCTGAATTTAAGTTTGGTGTCACCTAGTTAACTTTATTTTAATTTTCTTGGTTATTTTTCCTGTTAATTTTCGAAAATTTCTGTTTAATTTTAGTTATTATTTGCGAAATTTATTTATTTATTTTATTTAGTATTTTTATTTTATTATTTTACACGGGATACATCACTGGGAATTCTCTACACTCTGACGTAGAGAATCCCATTTTTTCTTGTTTTCTGTTTGTTTATGCGCAGGAACAGAAACAAGGAACCTCTATTAGACTTTGATCCAGAACCTGAAAGGACTTGTAGGTGACGTTTACAACAAGCAATACTTTGCAAGCCTGCAGAATCCACTATGGATCACAATAATGCTGTTAATGCCAATGTGGCAAATCCGAATGGGGATGATCAACAAAGGAGAGTGCTTGGCTCTTACTCTGCTCCTACTGCAGATCTTTATGGTAAAAGCATTGTGGTGCCTCCTATAACTGCAAACAACTTTGAGCTGAAGCCACAATTAGTCACCCTGGTACAATAAAACTACCAGTATCATGGTCTTCTCACGAAGACCCAAATCAGTTTATTTCTAATTTTCTGCAGATTTGTGATACTGTGAAGACAAATGGAGTGAACCCAGAGGTGTACAAACTCATGCTCTTCCCGTTTGCTCTGAGGGATGGAGAAAAGCTATGGCTAGATTCCCAACCCAAGGAGAGTTTAAATACTTGGGACAAGGTTGTTACTGAGTTTCTTACTAAATTTTTCCCACCAAAGAAGCTAACTAAGCTTAGGGTGGAGGTTCAGACCTTCAGGCAGAGGGATGGTGGAACTCTTTATGAAGCTTGGGAGAGGTACAAGCTACTGATTAGGCAATGCCCTCCGGACATGTTCTCTAAATGGACCCAACTAGATATCTTTTATGAAGGCTTAGGTGAAATGTCCAAGATGTGCTTAGATAATTCTGCAGGTGGCTCATTACACAAGAAGAAGACACCGGAGGAAACTATTGAGCTGATTGAATTGGTTGCTAGTAACCAATATCTATACTCATCTAACAGAAATCCTGTGAACTCTGAGGCCCCTCAGAAGAAGGGTGTTATGGAAGTAGAAGCTCTTAATGCTCTTCTTGCTCAGAATAAGCTTATGTCTCAGCAAATAAGTCTACTTACTCAACAGATGGGTGGAATGCAAGTCTCAGCTATCAACACCCAAAACCCATCTCAAGAGATCTCTTATGACATAACAGGTAATTTTGTGCAAAATGATAACTATGATTATGCTCAATTCTCTTCTGAACAGGTCAATTACATGGGGAGTGGTTCTAGAAATCCCAACAATGATCCATATTCTAAGACATACAATCAGGGGTAGAGGAATCACCCAAATTTTGGATGGAGGGACCAACCTCAAAAACCTCAGAATTTCAACAATAATTCTCAGGGCGGCTTTCAACAGAACAATCACAATAACCGCCAATTTCAGTCTCAACAGCAATAACCACCTCAGCAGAAAAACTTTAAATCCCAAGAAGATTCTAATTGGGAGATGATGAGGAGTTTTATGCAGGAAACTAGAGCCTCTATTAGAAACTTAGAGGTGCAAATGGGCCAACTGAGCAAGCAAATACCTGAGAAGTCTGCAAGTACATTTCCAGGTGATACAGTGGTGAACCCAAGAGAAGATCGCAAGGTTATTCAATTGAGAAGTGGTAAAACAGCTGGCTCTGAGACAAGGGCCAATGAAGATCTAGTTGAGAAGAAACCTCCAGAGGAGAAGAAGGAAGAAGTGGAGCACGCCCCTCCAAAGCGTTTAGATAACCCATTCCCTGACCATCTTGACACGTATCCTACATTGCCAAAAGCTCCTGAATACAAGCCAAAAATACCATATCCTCAAAGACTTCAGAAGGCTTCCAAAGAAAAGTAGTTCTCTAAATTTTTAGATGTCTTCAAGAAGCTACAAATCAACATTCCTTTTGTAGAGGCTCTTGAGCAAATGCCTCTCTATGCTAAATTTATGAAAGAATTGTTGACTAACAAGAGGAATTGGAAGGATCAAGAAACCGTGGTGTTAACCAAGGAATATAGTGCTATTATTCAACATAAACATCCTGAGAAAATGCAAGATCCAGGGAGCTTTGTGATTCCTTGCACCATTGGAGATGTCACAATTCAGAGAGCTTTATGTGATCTTGGAGCTAGCATCAATCTCATGCCACTTTCAGTGATGAAAAAGCTTCAAATTGAGGAGGTAAAATCCACTCGTATTTCTCTTCAACCTGCTGATCTTTCTATTAAATTACCTGTGGGTGTTGTTGAGGATTTACTTGTGAAAGTAGGACCATTTATTTTTCCTGCT
>NC_029791.2:104316328-104322483 GCF_000816755.2 Arachis ipaensis
TCTGACAGTCCTTGGGTAAGTCCTGTGCAGGTAGTTCCCAAGAAAGGAGGGATGATAGTGATCAAGAATGAAGAGAATGAGCTTATTCCTACAAGAACAATTACAGGATGGAGAATGTGTATAGACTACAAGAGACTCAACACTGCTACAAGGAAGGATCACTTCCCCCTGCCTTTCATTGATCAGATGCTTGAGAGGTTAGCTGGTCATGCATTTTATTGCTTTCTAGATGGCTATTCCGGATATAACCAAATTGTAGTGGACCCTCAAGATCAAGAGAAGACAGCATTCACATGCCCCTTTGGAGTATTTGCCTACAGAAGAATGCCTTTTAGACTTTGCAATGCTCCAGCAACTTTTCAGAGGTGTATGCTTTCAATTTTTTTCTGATATGGTTGAAAAGTTTATTGAGGTATTTATGGATGATTTTTCTGTCTTTGGTAATTCTTTTGAATCCTGCCTTAAGCATTTATCTCTTATTTTGAAACGGTGTCAAGAATCAAACCTTGTTTTAAATTGGGAAAAATGTCATTTTATGGTTACAGAAGGTATTGTTCTTGGACACCAGATTTCAAGTAAGGGAATTGAGGTTGATAGAGCAAAGGTGGAGGTAATTGAAAAATTACCACCACCAACTAATGTTAAGGCAGTCAGGAGTTTCTTGGGTCATGCAAGATTTTATAGAAGATTTATAAAGGATTTTTCTTAAATTGCTAAACCTTTAAGCAACCTGTTGGCTGCTGATGTTCCTTTTGTCTTTGATTCTGATTGTCTGCATGCTTTTGAAACTCTGAAAGCAAACCTTACCTCTGCTCCCATTATAGCTCCCCCTGACTGGGATTTACTATTTGAATTGATGTGTGATGCCAGTGACTTTGCTATAGGAGCTGTTTTAGGACAGAGGCATGGTAAGCTTGTACATGTCATTTACTATGCAGTCGTGTGTTAAATGATGCTCAAAAGAATTACACAACTACAGAAAAGGAATTATTAGCTGTTGTGTATGCTGTTGATAAGTTTAGGTCCTATTTACTTGGTTCTAAGATTATTGTTTATGCTGACCATGCTGCTTTGAAGTACCTTCTAACCAAACAGGATTCTAAACCAAGATTAATCAGATGGGTGTTTCTCCTTCAGGAGTTTGATATTGAGATAAAAGACAGGAAAAAGGTCAGAAAAACAAGTAGCTAACCATCTCTCCAGAATTGAGCCTGAAGCAGGAGTACAACCACCCACATCTATGACTGAGACATTTCCAAATGAGCAATTGTTCCTCGTTCAGCAGGCTCCATGGTTTGCAGACATTGCAAATTATAAGGCCATAAATTGTATTCCAAGGGAGTACAGTAGGCAACAAGTAAAGAAGCTATTGACTGATGCAAAGTACTACATTTGGGAGGAACCATACCTTTTTAAAAGGTGTTCAGATGGTATCATCCAGAGATGTGTCCCAGATGAAGAAAAATAACAGATTCTTTGGCACTGTCATGGTTCTGAGTATGGAAGCCACTTTGGTGGTGAAAAGACAGCTACAAAGGTCCTTCAGAGCGGGTTTTACTGGCTGACTCTCTTCAGAGACTCAAGAGCATTTGTGAAGCACTGTGACAGATGTGAAAAAGCCACAAATCTTCCTGCCAACCATGAAATGCCACAGCAGGGGATTCTTGAGGTTGAGTTGTTTGATGTGTGGGGTATTGATTTCATGGGACCTTTCCCACCCTTACATTCAAATAACTATATTCTAGTGGCAGTTGATTATGTGTCCAAGTGGGTGAAAGCTGTGGCTCTACCCACCAATGATGCCAAGGTGGTAATGAGCTTCCTTCAGAGATATATCTTTAGCCGGTTTGGTGTCCCAAGGACACTCATTAGTGATGAAGGAAGTCACTTCTGTAACAGACAGCTGGACTCTCTTCTGCAGAGATATGGAGTCCGTCATAAAGTGAAAACCCCCTATCACCCTCAGACAAGTGGATAAGTTGAAGTTTCCAACAGAGAACTTAAGAGGATTTTAGAGAAGACCGTCAGTATTTCAAGAAAGGACTGGTCTAGGAAGCTTGATGATGTTCTCTGGGCATACCAGACAACTTACAAGACTCCTATTGGCATGTCCGCCTTATCAGTTGGTCTATGGCAAAGCCTGTCACTTGCCAGTTGAGTTGGAGCACAAGGCTTACTGGGCAATCAGGTACCTGAATCTTGATTCAGAAGCTGCAGGAATTAAGCAAATGCTTCAGTTGAATGATCTTAATGAATTCAGATATTCAGCTTATGAGAATGCCAAGCTCTATAAGGAGAGAACTAAGTTACTGCATGACAAGAATATTGCCATCAGAGTCTTTCAGCTAGGACAGAGATTGCTTCTATATAATTCAAGGCTCAAATTCTTTCCCAGGAAGCTGAAATCCCAGTGGTCAGGACCGTTTGTAGTTACCAGAGCTTCACCATATGGTTATGTGGAAATATGATGAGCGGATAATTTATACGCTTTTTGACATTGTTTTTAGTATGTTTTTAGTATATTTTAGTTAGTTTTTATTATATTTTTATTAGTTTTTAAATAAAAATCACATTTTTAGACTTTACTATGAGTTTGTGTGTTTTTCTGTGATTTCAGGTATTTTCTGGCTGAAATTGAGGGACCTGAGCAAAAATCTGATTCAGAGGCTGAAAAAGGACTGCAGATGCTGTTGGATTCTGACCTCCCTGCACTCGAAGCGGATTTTCTGGTGCTACAGAAGCCCAATCGGTACACTCTCAATTGCGTTGAAAAGTAGACATCCTGGGCTTTCCAGCAATATATAATAGTTCATACTCTGCTCTAGATTTGATGGCCCAAACTGAAGTTCCAAATCAGCATAGAAATTCTGGCGTCAAAACGCCAGAACTGGCATAAAAGCTTGAGTTAAACGCCCAAACTGGCACAAAAGCTGGCGTTTAACTCCAAGAAAAGTCTCTACACGTGAAAGCTTCAACGCTCAGCCCAAGCATACACCAAGTGGGCCCTGAAGTGGATTCTGCATCATTTACTCATTTCTTAAACCCTAGGTTACTAGTTTTCTACAAATAGGACCTTTTGCTATTGTATTTCACACACTTGATCATGCTTTTGATCTTGGTTCTTCTGGTTCCCTCTCTGGGGCCGAAGCCAATAATCACCATTATCACTTTTGTATTTTCAATGGTAGAGTTTCTACACACCATAGATTAAGGTGTGGAGCTCTGCTGTTCCTCATGAATTAATGCAAAGTACTATTGTTTTTCTATTCAACTCAAGCCTATTTCTGTTCTAAGATATCCACTCGTTCTTCAACCTGACGAATGTGATGATCCGTGACACTCATCATCATTCTCACCTATGAACGTGTGCCTGACAACCACTTCCGTTCTACTTGTAATAGCTTAAGTGCGTATCTCTTAGCCTTCTGGTTCATGACGCATGGTTGCCTCGCCTGACAACCGAGCCTTCCATTCCATGAGATCAGAGTCTTCGTGGTATAGGCTAGAATAAATTGGCAGCATTTCTGAGATCCGGAAAGTCTAAACCTTGCCTGTGGTATTCCGAGTAGAATCTGGGAAGGGATGACTGTGACGAGCTTCAAACTCGCGAGTGTTGGGCGTAGTGACAGATGCAAAAGGATCAATGGATCCTATTCCAACATGATCGAGAACCGACAGATGATTAGCCGTGCGGTGACAGCGCATTTGGACCATTTTCACTGAGAGAACGGGAGGTAGCCATTGACAACGGTGAAACCCAACATAAGCTTGCCATGGAAAGGAGTATGAATGATTGGATGAAGACAATAGGAAAGCAGAAGTTCAGGAGGAACAAAGCATCTTCATACGCTTATCTGAAACTCTTACCAATGAATTGCATAAGTATCTCTATCTTATTTTATGTTTTATTCATATTTTAATTATCTTAAACTCCATAACCATTTAAATCCGCCTGACTGAGATTTACAAGATGACCATAACTTGCTTCAAGCCGACAATCTCCGTCGGATCGACCCTTACTCACGTAAGGTTTATTACTTGGACGACCCAGTGCAGTTGCTAGTTAGTTGTGCGGAGTTGTGATAAAGAGTTGAGATTACAATTGTGCGTACCATGATGTTGGCGCCATTGATGATCACAATTTCGTGCACCAAGTTTTTGGCGCCGTTGCCGGGGATTGTTCGAGTTTGGACAATTGACGGTTCATCTTGTTGCTCAGATTAGGTAATTTTACTTTATGTTTAAGCTTTTTACCTTTTAATTTTCGAAAAATTTCAAAAAAGAATTTGTATTTCTATTTTGTTCTTCAAAACTTTTAAGAATGAATTCTAGAGTTTTATGATGATTTGTTGAAGTCTGGCTGGCTGAGAAGCCATGTCTAATCTTTTGGACCGAGGTTTCAACTTATCATCACAAGAGCTTGTTGATTTCTATCAATCTTGCTGTTGAAAGTAATGATCTGCTAAAGGTTGGCTGGCCATTGGCCATGTCTAGTGTTTTGGACCGAAGCTTTCACTGAAAGCTTGGCTGGCTAGTAAGCCATGTCTAATTCCTGGACCGGAGTTTTAGACTAACATTGCATGATTCCTGGAATTCTCATTAATAATTTTGAAGTCCTTTTTTCTCTTTTTCCACTTAATTTTCAAAAAAATTACAAAAAAAAATTTTAATCTTAAAATCAAAAATATTTTATGTTTCTTGTTTGAGTCTAGTGTCTAATCTTAAGTTTGGTGTCAATTGAATTCTTCTAATTTTCAAAAATTACATGCATTATGTTCTTCATTGATCTTCAAGTTGTTCTTGATGATTTCCTTGCTCTGATCTTTAAATTCTCTTATTTTGTGTCTTTTGTTGTTTCTCATATGCATTTTCAAATTGTTATAGTCCTTAGTATATAAACTTCTAAGTTTGGTGTCCTGCATGCATTATTTGTTTAATCGTAGTTTTCCAACCATGTGTTTTCAAGTCAATAATACAGAGAATTGAAGATTCAGAACATGCAGCAGAGGAATTACAGAGAAAAAGTTGGGCGTTCAAAACGCCCAGTGAGGAAGGAAAACTGGCGTTTAAACGCCAGCCAGGGTACCTGGCTGGGCATTAAACGCCCAAAAAAGTAGCAGTTTGGGCGTTAAACGCCAGAATGGATGCCATTCTGGGTGTTTAACGCCAGGAGGACACTAGAGGGAAGATTTTGTTTTTAATTCAAATATTTTTCAAATATTCATAATTTTTCAAAATCAAATATTTTTCAAATCATATCTCTTCAATCATATCTTTTCAAAATCAATTAATCAATTTCTTTCCATTTTTTAAATTATTATTATTTTCGAAAATCCTTGCTACAATTAATGATTTAAATCAAAATTTTCAAGTTGTTACTTGCCTATTAAGAAATGATCAAATTTTAATTCTAGAATCACATCTTTTAATTTCCTGTTAGTCAAGTAATCAACTTTAATTTTTAAAATTTCTCCTTTTAATTTGATTTTCAATCATATCTTCTCAATCATATCTTTTCAATCACATATTTTTCAAAATTAATTTTCAATCATATCTTTTTTATTTCTAATTTCAAAATCTTTTCCAAAAATCACTTAATTTCTTTCCCAATCTTAGTTTTCGAAAATCATTTACCAAATTTTCAAAATTTCTTTTAATTATTTCAAAATCTTTTTACTTTAATTTCGAAAATTCTTCCCCTCTTCCCAAATCCTTCTATTTAAAGGACTAACACTTCTCCATTATCAACAATTCGAACTCTGTCCCTTTTGATAAGTTCAAATTCTCTCTTTTTTACCTCATCCTTCTATTTTTATTTTCCTCTGACACCTCAAGGAATCTCTATACTGTGACATAGAGGATTCCATATTTTCTTCTCCTCTCTTTTCATATGAGCAGGAGCAAGGACAAGGACATTCTTGTTGAAGTTGATCCTGAACCTGAAAGGACCTTGAAGAGAAAGCTAAAAGAAGCTAAAGTACAACTCTCTATAGAGGACCTAACAGAAACCTTCAAACAAGAAGAAGCCATGGCAGCTGAAAACAACAACAATGCCAACAATGCAAGGAAGGTGCTTGGTGACTTTACTGCACCTACTCCCAACTTCTATGGGAGAAGCATCTCAATCCCTGCCATTGGAGCAAACAACTTTGAGC
>NC_029791.2:104322709-104340149 GCF_000816755.2 Arachis ipaensis
GACCAATGGGGTTGACCCTGAAGTCTACAGACTTATGCTTTTTCCTTTTGCTGTAAGAGACAGAGCTAGAACATGGTTGGATTCACAACTTAAAGAAAGCCTGAACTCTTGGGAAAAGCTAGTCAATGCCTTCTTGGCAAAGTTCTTTCCACCTCAAAAATTGAGCAAGCTTAGAGTGGAAGTCTAAACCTTCAGACAGAAGGAAGGTGAATCCCTCTATGAAGCTTGGGAAAGATACAAGAAATTGATCACAAGGTGTCCTTCTGACATGCTTTCAGAATGGAGGATCATAGGTATCTTCTATGATGGTCTGTCTGAACTGTCCAAGATGTTATTGGACAGCTCTGCTGGAGGATCTCTTCATCTGAAGAAGACACCTGCAGAAGCTTAGAAACTCATTGAAATGGTTGCAAATAACCAATTCATGTACACCTCTGAAAGGAATCCTGTGAATAATGGGACAAGTCAGAAGAAAAGAGTTCTTGAGATTGATACTCTGAATGCCATATTGGCTCAAAACAAAATATTGACTCAGCAAGTCAATATGATTTCTCAGAGTCTGTCTGGAATGCAAGCAGCAACAGTCAGTACCAAAGAAGCTTCATCTGAAGAAGAAGCTTATGATCCTGAGAACCCAACAATAGAAGAGGTGAATTACATGGGAGAATCCTATGGAAACACCTATAATCCTTCATAGAGAAATCTTCCAAACCTCTCATGGAAGGATCAACAGAGGCCTCAACAAGGCTTCAACAACAATAATGGTGGAAGAAATAGGTTTAGCAATGGCAAACCTTTTCCACCATCTTCTCAGCAACAAACAGAGAATTCCAAGCAGAACCACTCTGAATTAGCAACTGTAGTCTCTGATTTAATTAAAACCACTTAAAGTTTCTTGAATGAAACAAGGTCCTCCATTAGAAATTTGGAGGCACAAGTGGGTCAGCTGAGTAAGAAAGTTATTGAACTCCCTCCTAGTACTTTTCCAAGCAATACAGAAGAGAATCCAAAAGGAGAGTGCAAGGTCATCAACATAACCCACACGGCCGAACCTAGAGAGGAGGAAGAGGCAGTGACCTCCACTGAGGAAGACCTCAATAGACGTCCACTGGCCTCCAAGGAGTTCCCTAATGAGGAACCATGGGAATCTGAGGCTCACACTGAAACCATAGAGATTTCATTGAATTTACTTTTGCCATTCATGAGCTCTGATGAGTATTCTTCCTCTAAAGAGGATGAAGATGTTACTGAAGAACAAGTTGCTAAGTACCTTGGAGCAATCATGAAGCTAAATGCCAAGCTATTTGGTAATGAGACTTGGGAGGATGAACCCCCCTTGCTCACCAAAGAACTGGATGACTTGACTAGGCAGAAATTACCTCTGAAGAGACAAGATCCTGGAAAGTTCTCAATACCTTGTACCATAGGCACCGTGACCTTTGAGAAGGCTCTGTGTGACCTAGGGTCAAGCATAAACCTCATGCCTTTCTCTGTAATGGAGAAGCTAGGGATCCTTGAGGTACAAGCTGCAAGAATCTCACTAGAGATGGCAGACAATTCAAGAAAACAGGCTTATGGACTTGTAGAGGATGTCTTGGTAAAGGTTGAAGACCACTACATCCCTGCTGATTTCATAATCCTAGATACTGGGAAGTGTATGGATGAATCCATCATCCTTGGCAGACCCTTCCTAGCCACAGCAAAAGCTGTGATTGATGTTGACAGAGGAGAATTGGTCCTTCAAGTGAATGAGGACTCCCTTGTGTTTAAAGCTCAAGGATCTCCCTCTGTAACCAAGGAGAAGAAGCATGAAATGCTTCTCTCAATACAGAGTCAAACAAAATCCCCACATTCAAACTCTAAGTTTGGTGTTAAGAGGCCATCATCATGCTCTGAGTATCTGTGAGACTCCATGAGAGCCCACTGTCAAGCTACTGACATTAAAGAAGCGCTTGTTGGGAGGCAACCCAATTTTACTTATCTATGTTAAATTTCTATTTTCCATTGTTATTTCACGTTTTCTGTAGGTTGATGATCATGTGAAGTCACAAAAACAATTGAAAAAGCAAAAACAAACTGAAAAACAGAATAAAAAATAGCACACCCTGGAGGAGAATAAAGAATAAAGATGTTTCAAAATAAAAATTTTTGGGAAATATGCTCATGTGAAAGAAATTAAATTACCATGTGCATTAAAAAAATAGAAAATAAAAAATAAAAAATAAAAAATTTTAATTATTTTTCAATATTTGAATAAAGGGGACACCAAAGGATCCCCCAAATGCAAATAAAGCAATGCACATGGGATAAAAATAAATATTGAGGCATGAGCATGTAACATCAAAGTGGGAAAATATGGAAAAATAGGTAAAGCAGCTTTGCTTTAGAAAGTATGTATGTTAGGTGAGATCTTAGACTAATTAAGGATTCACTTATTAGCTCACTTAACCTTATACATATACCCTTACCTTTACCTTGGCCCCATTACAACCTTAATTAAAGACCTCATGATTTTTGGTATGTCTATATTCTATAATTGTTGATTGGTTAGATGAAGAACAAAGTTATAGAAAGTAAGAATAAAAAGAAGAATAGAGTGATTAACCCAATAAACACTGAGTGATTAGAGAGTAAACACAAAATCTAGTGAGGGTTCAATAGCTCATTAACATATATCTCTGTTTAAATTGTTAGTTGTCTTGCAAGTTTTTTAAAATGTTTTTCTCTCCCATCTCAATTGTAAAGGCACTTTATCACTATCTAAGGCTTGGCTATATATATACATGACTCCTTGAGAATGTGAATTAATTTAACTACATGCAAGCTTTATATTCAAGTAAATAAAAATTAGAATTGCATGATGCATCATTCATCTAGGTAGTTGCATTTAGATTAGATTGCATTGCATGACATTCCACCACTTTAACCTTACTTTTTACCTTGGATTTAGCATGAGGACATGCTATTGTTTAAGTGTGGGGAGGTTGATAAACCCATATTTTATGATATATTTTGTGCTTAAATTGAGTGATTTATTCAATCCTTCACCCACTTATTCATATTAATTGAATGGTTTTACTTTCTCTTCCTTATTATGTGATGTATGTGAAAAACATGTTTTCTATGCTTTAAAATTAATTATTTTTAATTACCTTTATTTCCATTCGATGCCGTGATTAGTATGTTGAGTAGTTTTAGATCTTCTAAGGCAGGAATGAATTAAAGAATGAAAAAGGAAATATACACAAATGGAAGGAAAGCACAAAACGGAGTTTCTAAAGAAACTGGCATCCACGCGATCGTATGGACGACGCAACCGCATGCCAAGCGCGAATCAACAGCGATGCGGCCACATGACTGACGCGACCGCGCGCCTTAAGCAAAACACATATGACGCGGCCGCATGACTGACGCGACCGCGTGACAAGAAAAGCTCCGAATGACGCGACCGCGTGACCCATGCGGACGCATGACAGAGGCCACGCACCAGAAATTACAGAAAATACTCCCAGCGATTTCTGAAGTCTTTTTTGGCCCAAATCCAAGTCCAGAAGGCATAGACCAGAGGTTATAAAGTGTGGGAATGCATCCATTCAAAGAGAGCTCGCCAATTAGTTACTTTTCATTATTTAGATTTAGTTTAGAGAGAGATTCTCTCTCTCTTTTAGGATTAGGATTTAGGACTTCTCTCTTTAGGAGTAACTCTCGATCCCAGGTTTAATGTTCCTTTACTTTAAGCTTCCCTTTTACTTTTGTTCATCCCATTACTGTAGATGATTATTTACTTTGCAATTTGATTTATGAATTCTTCCATGTTACAAACTACTCTTTTGAATTAATGCTATTTGAGGTATTTTAGTTTAATATTGCTTTCTTTTATTTATGCTATTATTGCTTTTACTCTGAAGACATTTTTATTCCAGTAGATTTGCTTTTTCCCCTTTTGGTTTTGGTTAAGAAATTAGTAACTCAGGAGTTATCAAACTCAACATGATTGATAATTGTTATCTTTGTTAATTGAATTGAACTTCAATAATCTCAATCTTTTCTTAGGAAATAAATAGGATCCGAAGATCAAACCAATTAATCCCTTGACCTTCCTTTATCTTAGTAAAGGCTAACAAAGTGGAATTAAGATTCAATTCTCATCATCATTGATAAGGATAACTAGGATAGGACCTCCAATTTCTCATACCTTGCCAAAAGTTTATTTTCCAGTTATTTATTTATTTTAATTGCTATTTAAATTATTTGTCATATTTGTTCCTCATTCTTGAAACCCCGAATTTACAATCTCCATAACCAATAATAAGAACATACCTCCCTGCAGTTCCTTGAGAAGACGACCCGAGGTTTGAATACTTCGGTTAACAATTTATTTAGGGGTTTGTTACTTGTGACTACTAGAACGTTTGCAAGAAAGGTTTATTGCTTGGTTTAGTAACTATACTTGCAACGAGTATTTACTATAACTTCTAAACCATCGATCTTCTAGCTCTTTCAGCGCGCTCTCAATTGCGTTGCAAAGTAGACATCTTGGACTTTCCAGCAATGTTTAATAGTCAATACTTTGCCCGAGATTTGATGGCCCAAACTGGCGTTTAAACGCCAGCCAGAGACCTTTTTTGGCATAAAACGCCAGAACTGGAGTTAAACACCCAAACTGGCATCCAAGCTGGCGTTTAACTCCAGAAAATGCCTATGCACGTGTAAATCTCAATGCTCATCCCAAGCACATACCAAGTGGGCCCCGAAAGTGGATTTCTGCATTCTCTGCACTTAGTTACTCATTTTCTGTAAACCTAAGTTACTAGTTTAGTATAAAAACTACTTTTAGAGATTCATTTTGGGAACTTATGACATTTTACATCTCATATTGTATCTTCTACGGCATGAGTCTCTAAACCCCATAGGTGGGGGTGAGGAGCTCTGCTATGTCTCAATGGATTAATGCAATTACTATTGTTTTCTTTTCGATCACGCTTGATTCTATTCTAAGATACTCAATCGTACTTCAATATAAAGAATATGATGATCCGTGACACTCATCATCATTCTCAAATTTATGAACGTGTGCTTGACAACCACTCACGTTCTATCTGATCTCAATGTAGTCATTGGGTGACAGCTTGGGTGCGTATCTCTTGGGTCTCTGATCCACGGATTTGACTTGTCTCTCCTGACAACAGAGCATTCAAATCCATGAGATTAGAACCTTCGTAGTAGAGGCTAGAACCAATTGGCAGCATTTCTGAGATCTGGAAATTCTAAACCTTGTCTGTGGTATTCTGAGTAAGATTTGGGATGGAATGACTGTGACGAGCTTCAAACTCACGAATGTTGGGTGCAGTGACAGTGTACAAAAGGATAGAGAGATCCTATTCTGACACAAGTGAGAACCAACATATGATTAGCCGTGCGGTAGCTGTGCCTGGTATTTTTCATCCGAGATGAGAGATCTGACAGTTGATTAGCCGTACAGAAACCGTACCTGGACCATTTTCACTGAGAGGACGGATGGTAGCCATTGACAACGGTGATCCACCAATATACAGCTTGCCATGAAAGGAAGCCATGCGTGTTTGGAGAAGAAGACAATAGGAAAGCAGAGATTCAGACGACAGAGCATCTCTGGAACCTCAACCTGTTCCTCATTACTGAATCACAAGTATCATTCATTTCATGTTATTTACTTTTCATAAACAAAATCATTTTTATCACTAATCTCCTGACTAAGATTTACAAGATAACCATAGTTTGCTTCAAGCCGGCAATATCCGTGGGATCGACCCTTACTCACGTAAGGTATTACTTGGACGACCCAGTGCACTTGCTGGTTAGTTGTGCGGAGTTGCAAAGGTGTGATTGCAATGCGTGCACCAAGTTTTTAGCGCCGTTGCTGGGGATTGTTCGAGTTTGGACAACTGACGGTTCATCTTGTTGCTTAGATTAGGAAAAAATTATCTTTTTGGTTTAAAGTCACTAAATTTGAGTTTTTTATTATTGTTTTTGTTAAAATTTTAAAATCCTTGTTTTCTTTTTCTAGATTTTTTTCGAAAATTTTTAATAAATAGATAAAAACCAATAAACTAATGATTGAGTCTTCTGTTTGAGTTTAGTTTCATGTTTTAAGTTTGGTGTCAATTGCATGTTTTTATTTTCCTTCAATTTTTCGAATTGTATGTTCTTTTTATTCTCCATATTTTCGAGTTTTATGTTCCTTGTTCTTTCTTGATCTTCAAGTTGATCTTGTTTATTTTCCTTGTTTGATCTTTAGTTTCTCTTGTTTTGTGTCTTTCCTTGTTTTTCTTGTGTATTTTCGAATTATTGGTGTCCAAAATATAAAAATCTTTTAAGTTTGGTGTCCTTTGCGTTTTTATTTTCTTAAAGATTTCCAAAATTTGTTCTTGGTGTTCATCTTGATCTTCAAAGTGTTCTTGGTGTTCATCTTGACATTCAAAGTTTTCTTGTTTGTTTTCTTTGTTTTGATTTAAAAATTCTATGTTTGGTGTCATTTTATTGTTTTTCTCTTTCCTCATTAAATTCAAAAAAATATCTTTTCCTTTATTTACTCATCATTTTCGAATTCCTTAGGTTGACTTAGTCAAAATTTTTAAAATTTGGTAGTTTTTTGTTAGTAAAGTTAAAATTTCAATTTTAAAATTTATCTTTTTAAATCATTTTCAAAACAAATTCTTTTTCAATTTTCTTTTTATATTTTCCGAAAATCTTTTAAAAAAATTTTCAAAATTTTTTTCTTTTTTTTTTTATAATTTTCGAATTACTTGTCCTATTTTATTATTTTGATTGAAAAATTTTAAGTTTGGTGTTTTCTTGTTAAGAAAGTTTCAATCTTTAAAATTTTAAAATCATATCTTTTTCAAAACTTCCTAACCACTTTCTCTCTCTTCATTTTTTGAAAATCCTCACCCACAAATTTTCAATTCTTTTTAATTAATTAATTAATTTAGTTTTCTAATTTCTTTTATTTCTTTTTCTTTTCTTAATTTTCGAAACTTGCATCAATTTTTTTATTTACTTTATTTTAATTTCTTTAATTTCAAAAAAAAAGGGGGAATAAAATTTTTATTTACAATCCACATCATCTCCCTTTCTCCATCATGGACCTAAATGGAAATGAACAGTCCAGAAGGACTCTGGGGTCATATGCTAACCCCACTACTGCTTCATATGGGAGTAGTATCTGTATACCCCCCATCAGAACCAGCAATTTTGAGCTAAACCCTCAGCTCATTATCATGGTGCAGCAAAATTGCCAGTATTCCGGTCTTCCACAAGAAGAACCTACTGAGTTTCTAACACAGTTCTTACAAATTGCTGACACAGTACGTGATAAAGAAGTAGATCAGGATGTCTACAGATTATTACTGTTTCAATTTGCTGTAAAAGATCAAGTTAAGAGGTGGTTGAATAACCAACCCACAGCAAGCATAAGAACATGAAAACAATTATTAGACAAATTCCTGAACCAATATTTCCCCCCAAAAAGGATGACACAGCTAAGGCTGGACATCTAAGGCTTTAAACAAGAGGATAATGAATTTTTTTATAATGCCTAGGAGAGATACAGAGAGATGCTAAGAAAATGCCCCTTTGAAATATTTTCAGAATGGGTGCAGTTAGACATCTTTTACTATGGGCTTACAGAAAAGGCCCAGAAGTCTCTACACCACTCAGCTGATGGATCTATATATATGAAAAAGACAACTGAAGAGGCTCAAGAGCTCATTGATACAGTTGCCAGAAATCAGCACTTGTACTCAAGTGGTGAGACCTCCATGAAAGAAGAGGCTGAGGCAGTATCCACTGAACTTAGTCCTCCAAAACAAATTGCTGAACTCAATCAGCAACTATTTTCTATAATAAAACAGTCAGCAGAATTTAAAGAGATGCTACAAGAAACCAAAGATGCTAACCAGAATATGGAAAAACACTTGAATCAGACAAGATAGCAGTTATCTAAACAGATAACAGAAGAATGCCAAGCTGTTCATTTAAGGAGTGGAAAGACATTGAATGTCTCAACTCAAAGCAGCAGGAAGCCAAGAAAGGAACATCTGACAGAGGGTGACCAAACCACTGCCCAAAATCTCTCTGAGGACAGTAGGAGCCCAAAGAGGAATGATTCTGGCGTTCAAACGCCAGAAAAGGGTCAGAAGTTGGCGTTGCACGCCCAGTGGATGGCCAATTCTGGCGTTCAAACACCAGAAAAAGGTGGCAATCTGGCGTTGAACGCCCAAAAAGTACCCAGTTCTGGCATTCAAACGCCAATGAGGGATCAGACACCTGCAAGTGCTGATAACAATCCCCTTAAGCAAGCATCTCCAACCACTTCTGTAGGAAATAAACCTGCAGCAACTAAGGTTGAAGAATATAAAACCAAGATGCCTTATCCTCAGAAACTCCACCAAGCGGAATAGGATAAATAATTTGCCCGCTTTGCAAACTATCTCAGGACTCTTGAAATAAAGATTCCGTTTGCAGAGGCACTTGAGCAAATACCCTCTTATGCTAAGTTCATGAAAGAGATCTTAAGTCATAAGAAGGATTGGGGGGAGACTGAAAATGTTTTTCTCACTGAAGAATGCAGTGCAGTCATTTTAAAAAGCTTACTAGAGAAGCTTAAAGATCCCGGAAGCTTTATGATACCATGCACATTAAAGGGTGCTTGTACTAAGATAGCTTTATGTGATCTTGGGGCAAGTATCAACCTGATACCTGCATCCACTATCAGAAAGCTTGGTTTGACTGAAGAAGTCAAACCAACCCGAATATGTCTCCAACTTATTGATGGCTCCATTAAAATTCTATCAGGCGTAATTGAGGACATGATTTTCAAGGTTGGACTATTTGCCTTTCCCACTGACTTTGTAATGCTGGAAATGGAGGAGCACAAGAGTGCAACTCTCATTCTAGGAAGACCTTTCCTAGCAACTGGACGAACCCTCATTAACGTCCAAAAAGGGGAGGTAACCCTGAGAGTCAATGAGGATAAGTTTAAGTTGAATGCTGTCAAAGCTATGCAGCATCCAGACACATCAAAAGACTGCATGAGCGTTGATATTATTGACTCCCTGGTGGAAGAGGTCAATATGACTGAGAGTCTCGAATCAGAGCTAGAGGACATTTTTAAAAATATTCAGCCTGATCTGGAGGAACCAGAGAAAACAAAAGAACCTCTAAAAACTCCTCAGGAAGAGGAGAAGCCTCCTAAACCCGAGCTCAAACCACTACCACCATCCTTGAAATATGCATTTATGGGAGAAGATGACACTTTTTCGGTAATCATAAGCTCTGCTTTAAAGCCACAGGAAGAGAAAGCACTAATTCAGGTGCTGAAGACACACAAGACAGCTCTTGGGTGATCCATAAGTGATCTTAAGGGCATTAGCCTAGCCAGATGCATGCCCAAGATCCTATTGGAGGACGATGCTAAGCCAGTGGTACATATTCCTAGCCGGATCGGCCATAAGATCTCTCCCCTTTTACGCCACACTAAGGAAGGAAAAGAGGTTTGAATGGACCACAGAGTGCGAGCAAGCTTTCCAGGATTTCAAAAAATTCCTAGGACAACCACCCATTCTTACTCGACCACGGGAAGGAGAAGCACTCATATTATACCTCGCAGTGGGAAGTCGGGCAATAGCCTCAGCACTAGTCAGAGAAGACGAAAGTGGGCAACAACCCATCTACTTCATCTGCAAAGCCCTACAAGGGGGCGAACTGAACTATCAAAAGATAGAAAAGTTCGCCTACGCTCTCATACTAACTTCTCGACGACTTTGCCCATATTTTCAAGCTCATACCATCAAGGTTCGGACTAACCAACCTATGAAAGGCATTCTACAGAAGACAGACTTAGCTGGAAGAATTCTACAGTGGGCAGTCGAGCTATCTGAGTTCGATCTTCAATATGAAGCTCGGACGGCCATAAAGTCTCAGTATTTGGCCGATTTCATTGTTGAGTACACTGACACCCCGGGAACTCCTACAAAATGGAATCTCTATGTAGACGGCTCTTCAAACAAAACCGAAAGTGGTGCGGGCGTGATAATAGAAAGCGATCAAGGAACCCAAATCGAACTCTCCCTAAAGTTCGAGTTCCCTGCTTCAAACAATCAGGCCGAATACGAGGCATTACTAGCCGGTTTGAGGCTGGCCAAAGAGGTTGGAGTTCAAAAGCTTATCATCTTCAATGATTCACAAGTGGTCACCTCACAAATAGCGGGGAGCTACCAAGCTAAGGACCCTACCATGAAAAAGTACCTAGACAAAACCAGGGAACAACTTGAACAGCTCGGGGAATATGAGGTCCGCCATATACCTCGGGAACAAAACGCTCGAGCTGATGCACTCTCAAAATTAGCCAACCCCAAACCAGGGGGCAATAATAGAAGTCTTATCTAGGAAATACTGTAAAGCCCATCAATTTCAGAGGAAGAAAAGGTCCTAGCCATATCAGGTCATGATCAAGGATGGATGACCCCCATAATCAATTACCTCAAATCAGAGACACTCCCTACAGATAAGAAGGAGGCGAAGAGGTTGAGATGAGAGGCACAATACTACACCATCATAAACAACACCCTATACAAAAGGGGAATTTCGACACCCCTATTAAAATATGTGCCGACCTCCAACACAAAGGAGGTTTTGGAAGAAATACACAGTGGCATATGTGGCAACCATTTGGGAGTGCGAGCTCTCTCTAAAAAAGTACTCCGAGCCAGATTCTTTTGGCCGACTTTGCAAAAAGAAGCAACCGAGTTCGTTAAGACATGCCCACCATGTCAGAAACATGCTAACTTCCACATCGCCCCACCAGAGGAGCTCATCAGCGTAACATCACCTTGGCCATTCGCAAAGTGGGGACTCGACCTCCTTGGACCCTTTCTCCAAGGATCATGACAAGTCAAGTTCCTTATTGTAGGGGTGGATTACTTCACAAAATGTATTAAGGCAGAGCCTCTAGCTAATGCCACTGCTCAACGAAGTCAGAAATTCTTATACAAGAATATTGTTACAAGGTTTGGGGTTCCTTACTCCATCACCACAGACAATAGAACTCAATTTACGGACACAGGCTTCAGGAAGTTGGTAGCAAACTTGAAAATAAAGCATCAATTTACATCCGTAGAATACCCACAAGCTAATGGACAAGCAAAAGCAGCTAACAAAGTCATATTGGTTGGATTAAAATGGAGATTACAGGACGCAAAGGGAGTATGGGCTGAAGAGCTCCCACAAGTCCTATGGGCATATCGAACAACTCCACACTCCACCACAAAGGAATCACCTTTCCGATTGGCTTACGGAATGGAGGCAATAATCCCGGTAGAAATCAAGGAAGGATCCCCCAGAATGATCTACTACAATGAAGAGGCCAACTCCCAAAATCAAAGGGAAGAGCTCGACCTACTTCCAGAAATCTGAGAAAGAGCTCGGATTAGGGAAGAGGCGTTAAAACGTCGAATGGCCTTAAGATACAACAGAAGAGTCGTCCAGCGAAGTTTCGCCCACAACGATCTCATTTTAATCCGAAATAACATCGGAACAGGTCGGCCAGGAGAAGGAAAACTCGCAGCTAATTGGAAAGGACCCTATCGAGTTATCGAGGTACTGGGAAAAGGCTACTACAAGGTGTCCGAACTCGAGGGGTGAGAACTACTAAGGTCGTGGCATGCCTGCAACCTAAGAAGGTATTATAGTTAGGAGGTAATAAAGATCTTAGGTCAAGGTGCACTCTTTTTCCTGAAAAGGTTTTTTAACGAGGCACCAAGCCAAGATCTGTAAAATTGCCTGACTTAGAGAGGTAAACACCCACATGTATATATTCTTGCCTATATGCCTATTTTCTATTTGAATAAAATTTTCCAGATTCTCTACAAAGTTTCTCTACCAAGACGCATTAATCCGAACGCAAAAATTCATCGCCCGATTACAAAGCTACAGGTCGGCAAGGTGAAAACCAAATTCACCGCCCGATCACGATGAAAATTGAATTCATCGTCCGATTACAAAGCTACAGGTCAGCAAGGTGAAAACCAAATTTACCGCCCGATCACGATGACAATCGAATTCATCGTTCGATTACAAAGCTACAGGTCGGCAAGGTGAAAACCAAATTCACCGCCCGATCACGATGAAAACCGAATTCATCGTCCGATCTCGACAAAGGTCGGCTGAGTGAGAACCAAACTCACCACCCGATTTCTACAAAATCGACAAGATGAAAAAGCGATAAAAACGGATTAATGCAAGAAGTTATAAAAAGTAATCAATAGAAAGAGGCCTGACGAGGTCTGAGTAAAAATGGATTGCTAAAAATAACTTAGAATGGACCGACATGAAGAAGTCGGACCAATCGACATGAAAGCTACAAAAGTTATAAAAAGTAATCCATAGAAAGAGGCCTGACGAGGTCTAAATAAAAATGGATTGCTAAAAATAATTTAGGACGAACCGAAATTAAAAAATCGGATCCACAAACCAAGGCGACAAAGTTATAAAAAGTAATCCATAAAAAGTGGCCTGACGAGGTCTTACTAAAAATGGATTACTAAAAATAACTTAAGAAGAATCGACAAGCGAAGTTGACCAACGAAAGCTACAGATTGGACCGACAAGAGAAGTCGGACCAACGAAAGCTACAGCTCGGATCGACATGGGATGTCGGACCAACGAAAGGCGTGCACTAAAAGGGACACAGCTCAGCCAAAAAAAGCCACGACCTCACGACAAAGCTACCAGAATTATTTAAAAAAAAGTGTTCTATGAGAATACTAAAATAGTCATCAAACAAGTCAGCCCCAAGGATCATATCGACAGAGGTCTGACAGCCGAATCTCGACACCCTACAGAAGGTCTACAGAAATCGCAAAAAGACAGCCAGCACGTCAAAGAAAACAAGGCTATTCTAAAAGCATTAAAAGCTCAAAAAGGTCACCTGAAGGTCGACCCCAAGAGTTCAAAGATATTCTTTATTTTTCCAAAATAAAGTTGCTAAGAAAAGCAACCAAAATGTCAGAAACGGAAAACACACCATGCAAAGTTACAAAAAATAAGAGTTCAAAATCCCACAAACCAGGCTAAACGAATACATAAAAAGTCACAAGGGATCCAAGGTCTCCTCAGCGGCGGCACCCTGGGTCGTTGAGGGAGGAATGATATTTATAGGAACCGCATCTACCGTCCCATCCCGCCGATTTAAGATTTGGACATCGGGGTCGGACTCGGGATGGCTGACCTCAGCAGCAGCAGTTGAAGAAGTCGCGGCAGTAGAAGCTTTGATCGACGGTTCTGGGAGAGGACCTTCCTCTTCATCTTCATCCGGCGCATGAACAATCTTACCATTTTCAACAATATTATCCAAACTAAAAAAATTCAGGTCGAGCTCGGGAGCAAGAACTCGGACCTAAGCTTTTAGGTTCTCATATGCATCCGTCACGCTGCCCACTAGATGGCCCTGAAGCTCAGCATAGTCAGCACGGGCCGAGTCAAGCCTCTCCCTGACCTCCAGCAACTCACCATAAGTACGGGTATAACTCTCTTTCGACTTCTTGGCCATCTCCTCGGCCAGATTCGCAGCAGCTTTCGCAGCAACAACCCTGGACTTTTCCTTCTCAACATCCAGTTCTAGCTTGATCACTTTAGCATCTAGTTCATCCTTCAAAGCCTTAATCCTGTCGAACTCAGACTTGGCTTCCAGCATAAAAATCTTCGTCGCATAGACGGGAGAGTCTTGGATTGAGCAAAACAAAGCTGCACCCATGTGCGCCATCCGAACACTACTACTGGTGATGAAATCCAGGTGGTGCTGGATGGACACGTCATCCATAGGAAGTCGGCCATAAGGGACAATCTGGTTGTCAACAAACCCCACAGCATCAAAGTCAGGGGAATCCAGGTCATAGGGCTCCACAGTCTTCTGCTTCTTAGGAGGAGGACTGGTAGCATAAGGAGAAGTAGCACCAGAGGTCGACCGGGGAGGATCCGAAGAAGCCAGGCGAACCTGGGGAGTTGGTATGACTTTTCTCGACCCAGAAGGATCCGAGGTCGACCTCTTCTGAGTAGCCTTTGAAGATTCCTCCCCAGAACCCTTAGCCGAGATGTTCTGGACCGCAGTCGCCTTCCTCGCCCTCTTAAAAGCCTTCATGGAATCAGTGGTCTTCACCATCTCTGAAAAAATAAAGCAGCAAAACCAAAGTTGCAAATAAGAAAGAGGTGGATTGATAAAATAAACAGATAAAATAAAGGAAAAAGACAAGACTAAAAAAGAAATCGGTAGCTACCCAAATCAACTTGAAGAAGGGAGGGATCCCCCAAGAATCTCTTCGTGTCAAGATGGGGAGGCTCCTCCCAATTTTCCTCTAGTACATGTACAAAAGCCTACTCGATTTCATCTAGCATTTCCCAAGTATACCTAGACACTACCACATTCTTTTGCCAGCATAAAGGGAAGGCTAGTTCATTATTTTGGTCCAAGAAGAAAGGCCGAGCTCCTTCAACAGCTCAGACCTTGAAATAGACGTTCTTAAAATCCCTAAAAGACTCGTCATACATAGAAAAAACTTTCTTTCCCTGGGCAGGTCGGAAAGAAATCCAGGAAGCCTTCTTCTTAGCTGCCTCAGGCTTCGTCAAAACAAAAAGGTAAAGAAAGAGAGTTTGAGAAGGTCGGACATCCAATTCTTGGCACAACAGTTGGAAGATTTTTATGAAGCCCCACGAGTTCGGGTGAAGTTGAGAAGGAGCTTCGTTGCAGGACCACAACAGGTCGGTCTCAAAGGAAGTAAAAGGAATGGTGATGTTCATTTGGCTAAAAAAGTAATCATACGCATAAAAGAAGGGACGTTCCCCCCGAGTCAGAGAAGGAAAACAAACTCTCTCCTCAGGGTCAGGCGCTACCAACTCGTAGTTTTTCTCCTGCTCTCTACTACTACAAATCCTATGATGCCTCCTAAGCCGCACACAGTACTCAAAATCGACCACGGAAACACACATCAAAACAAGGGAGTCCAGCCAGTCAGCATGCCATCCAGGACCTTGGAAGACATCTCGACAATATTTTTGCGAGAAGACATGGGTCAACTAGTCCTACAGTGAGAAAAAGGAAAAAAGGGTTACTAATCAAACAGCTTGGACAAAATAGGAGACATCTCGGACAAGTATGGAGATAACTCGGACAAATAGCATGCGAATGTTAAAAGACTCAGAAACAACAGTAAAAGGAAATCCCAGGACTCACACCAAGGTCTAAGGGCATCCTTTGGAGGCAATAACAAATCAAGGATCCAGATAAAATAAAAATCTCGCAGCATTAAGTCCTAAAAACACAAAGAAGATCAAAAGCCTTCTCTGACAAATGACGATCAATACAAAGCAGCAAACCATCAACATCAAGCATGTAGAAATCATAAAAAAGATGCAACCTTTTTTCAAATTCACAGTCCATTACTCCAAGATACAAACAGAAGAAGATCTACACATAAAGAAATCAAGTAAAAGAGGCAGAAACAAGCAACAAATCAAAGAAACCCTCAAGGCGCGCATTACAAGCACAACGACGCAGACAAGATTTAAACTTTCCAAATCCAAACAAAGATCAAAACTTTTTCATCCCCAAACAAACACAAGCAATAAAGAGAACGGCGTGAAAAGTAAAAGAGAGAGAGAAGATGAAAAACCAACTTGCAGTGGAAAGGAGATGATAAACGCTCAAAGACAAAGCAACCACGCCAAACAATCGCTTTCTGAGCAAAGAAAGAGGGAAGCGTGAAGAATGGAAAGATTTGAGAACAAAAGAATGAAACGCCAGCAAGGAGTCTAAGAGAAAGGTGAAAGAAGAAACTGGAGAGGCTTTGAAATTCAAATGAAGATACAAAGAGGGAAATAAAAGGAAAACGGCGAAGAGTTAATGAAGTATTTAAACCTTCGCATGTTTCCAAGGGAATGCAAAACACGTGTTGCAATTAAAAAGGAGTAAGACAAAACGCTCTGCATTCAAAAACCCATTAAGAGCTCTACAAAACGGGATCGACAGAACAAAAATGCTCGAGCTCGACTTCCTCAAAAAGGGTCAAAGTCTAGCAAAGACACGACCTCAAAAGAAAGACCGAGCTCAAGCAGGGGCACTGTTCATGCCCTAGGTCGAGCTGTATGACCCGGGCTGATTGAAGACAAGTTGACCGACCTCTTCAGGTCAGGATTACCTGACCTCCTCTCAAGGAGTTCGGCCAAATCACTATAAGAGCCCAAAGTAGGCCCAAATAAAGGAGCACAGCCCAAATCCAAAGGTGGCAAAGCCTAGAAAGATAAGGCGGCTCCTTAGAAGATAAGATGACTTCACTCAAAGATAAGATAAGATAAGATAACTATTTTATCTCCAGAAAGGTCACTCCACACTACTATAAATACATTGGAGCACCCAGGTATAACTCATACTCTAATTCTATAAAAAACCTGCTTAAATCCCATGCTAACTTAAGCATCGAAGTCTCTTGCAGGTACCACTACTGTTCATACCCTGGGTCAAGCTGTCCGACCCGGGATGTTTTACGACAAGTCGACCGACCTCTTCAGGTCAGACTATCTGACCTCTTAAAAGGTTGGCCCATGTCCGACCTCTTGGAAGGTTGGCCCATTTCCGACCTCTTCTCAAAGAGCTCGGCCAAATCGCCATAAGAGGCCCAAGCAGGCCCAAACAAAGGGACACAGCCCAATCTAAAGGCAGCCAAAGCCTACAAGGATAAAGGCGGTTCCCAGAAGATAAGATGACCTCACTTAAAGATAAGATAAGATAAGATAACTATCTTATCTCCAGAAAGGTCACTCCACACCATTATAAATACACTGGAGCACCCAGGTATAACTCATACTCTGATTCTACTAAAAACCTGCTTAATATCCTTGCTAACTTAAGCATCGGAATCCCTTGCAGGTATCCCTCACCCTCCGGTGACGAAGGATCAGCAGTGCAGCCAGTCCCACAAGTCGGACACGACAGCTCCGGCCGCCACTCACCGGCCGGACACATTAGCACCAACCAGTACAGGAGATCTCGTCCGAGATCGACCTCCGGTTTCAGGTAACCCCCGGAACAACTACCCTCCGATGACGAAGGATCAGCAGCATCTCCAGCTCCACCAGGTCTAACAAGTCGGACACAATAGCTCCGGCCACCACTGCAGATCTCATCCGAGATCGACCTACAGTTTCATGTAACCCTCGAAATACAGTGTAAATTTAATTGTGTTAAAATGATTCGTAATTTTACATTAGCTATAGATATATTATTAAACACCTGAATAATTCTCAATGTATAAGTATTTTTCAATCTTAGTTATAGATAATTTTATTTATTGTTGTTATTATAGTTATTGATAGATTTTTGCTATATAATGTTCCTATTAGTTATTATTAG
>NC_029791.2:104340313-104345462 GCF_000816755.2 Arachis ipaensis
TAATAATAATAATAATAATAATAATAATAATAATAATAATAATAATAATAATAAGTTGTTGTTGTTGTTGTTGTTGTTGTTGTTGTTGTTGTATTAATATATTATTATTTTTTCTACTACAGCCTACCAGGAGTTTATTGTCCAGAAAACTTGTTCCGTAAAAAATGTACAACGAGATCATAGCAGTCGTCCTAGCATCAACCGAGTTCCATCATATTTTGCGATTAGGTGAAGTGAAAGGACATTCTGCACTATTGAGTGCTTTAGTAGAGCGATGGAGACCGGAAACTCATACATTCCACCTTTCTGTTGGCGAAATGAGTGTCACTTTAGAAGACATAACACATATTCTTGGCCTAACAATTAATAGGGACCCTGTGATAGGCAGAATGGAAAGCAGTCTCTCGTTCTTGGTGGAGACCTATATAGAAACTTTTGGTAGGCAACCCGATCCGCACGATCATACGTTAGGTAAGGTAAACCTAATATGGGCTCGACAACGTAGAGACATTGAATCATTAGATATCCAAGAATCTATCGAGCGGTATGTCTAGGCTCACATATTCTTCTTGCTTGGAACTATTGTATTTCCAGACAAATTGACCAATTCTGCTAACTCGAAGGTCTACGACGCAATTTAGGCAACAATTAGATCACATGGGTGTAAACAACGTACGTGCTAACAATTTCTGCTAAGAAATTTTTTATGTTTAATAATTTAACTGATTGTCATTGTATTTATTGTTGTGTAGTTTATATGGTGGCTATATATGGGAGTTAATGTTCCTCAGGACCTATCCTTACAACTGTGGGTGTGCTTCACAAAGTGCTCGTTGGTGTCATTTGAATGTATAGAATAGTACCCAACAGACCGAGTGAGACACCAATTTGGACTTGTATAACTTCCATTAGAGAAAGCATTCCAGATTAGGAAAGCTCAGTCCAGGCGGTTGATCGGAGCACAGTTCCATGACTGGAGGGAAAGGAACAGAATTTGGGTCGATATGTGGAACAATCAACGCTATGCTACGCTACAAATAGGAGACGAAACTGTCGACTTTCACCCTCTTTCGGTGTACTATAATTGGTACACAACAGTATGACAATCACTTAAGGTTGTCATAGAGAGTTTCGCATGCAAACCACGAGCGAATCAACCACAACTACCCCCGCCACCACCTAGACCGCACTAGTTTTCCCGTTATGAGCAACAACATCAATTTTGCCATTATGAAAAACAATATCAGTTTCTAGTTTATGAGTAGCAACATCATGATACGTGTTCAGAGTCCCCTAATTTATTATCTTATAAGTTTCTGGATTATGAGAAACAACCACAATATCTAGAGTATAAGCAACAACCATAGTTTCCAGAGCATGAGCAATAACATTAGTTTTCATCTTATGGGCAACAACATCAGTTTTTAATTTATCAACAACATCAATTTCATTTTTATCCACCACAACCACCACTTCAACAAGCAGAACCAGAACCAGAGCCGAAACCAAAACTGGAGCCACAACCACAACTGCAAGTAGAACCGTACACACCACAATAGGTAATTCCAACAAAAGAATCTTTCAGTTTGTTGAACCAATTTGGTGACATCAGCTTGTCTCAGGTACTAAGGAAGACCGAGACACTGTTTCATTTTTCTTAAGAAAGATCTGTTGCTTCTGAATCATCTGTTGGTCGTAGGTTCATCTCACCTTGTGCTAGTGACTTTAATATGGACCATCAAAACAGAGCCAACATTCACAAAGGGTTAAGCCACCATGTACTTTCAAAACACCGCATACGATATTGTCTTATTTAACCAAGTGTGCACAGGAAGAAGAGGGGTTCAGAGAAGGTGATATCCAGCACGATTATGGCCATGGTGGAGCGAGTTTTACAGATATAACTGCTTTTAGGATTCATGAGGGTAATGGAGATAGTGGTCAAGATGTGATTACTTAGGAGATTTGTGGGGATGGTGGAGCGAATGGCCAGGATGTGGGTGCTTCTAAGGGGCATTCATATTTTCTACAGACAGAGATTGTTCCACCGAAAAAATATACTCTATCTTATTTCGCCAAGAAAGGGAAGAAGTTTCTCAAGGACAAGCTCAGAAAGAAATAGATTGTTTGTATTCTTTTTAGTTTCTTTTATGTCTTGTATTTTTTAGGTTTTTGTACATTTATTTTTATGTCGTATATTTTCTTCTTATATTTTGTAAGACTCATGTTTGGCTACTTTTCTGCTAAATATTTTTAGCACAAAGAAAAATGCATACATAAAAGAATTCACATTCATAAATACATAAAAAAGTTACATAAAAAGGTGAAACATACACTATTGACCTTATTGACCTGCACCAGAACTCGGACCAGCGCGCTGAGGACATCGACTACGGCTATGACCATCTCTTCCACAGAGAGTACACCGGCGAGGAAAGCGCATATCCCGCGAATCCATCTCATTCAAGTTGCAGGTTGACTTTGGTCGTCCTTTAGCCGCACACCACAATGTCCAATTGGCGATGTCCTTTGGACCATCATATCTAGGCCACGTATCTGGGTCACTCATCGATACAAACTCGCCTTTATAGATCTTCCAAATTTATGACATCTTGTACACATCATGTACATATACTTGTTAGTCAAGACGCTGGTTGGCACAACATGCAAGAACAATGTGTATCGATTAGTGTGTATCGAACAGTCAAGACGCTGGAAGTCACTCGATCTGGAAATGACCAGAATCGCAAAGTTGTTGTGCAAGATTAACAGTGTGTATCAAATTGTCACGCATTTTACAAACCTCAAACACCTCATTGCGTCTGTCAAACTGGTTGATAACTATGTTTCCTACACGTCAAAACTTTCTTCAACTCATCGAGTGGCAAACTCCGAATATGTAAATCCATTGCGAATGCACTCATGAGCCTCAGCACTCTTGCGAGTAAACAATTCGTTTAGCTAGCAGAAAGTAGATCTAACTATGACCATCAAAAGAAGGTTGCACGCACCTTTAAGGACCAAATTTATGCACTCTATCAGATTCATGATCATGTGACCCCAATGATGACCCTCATCAAATGATAATACCCATTTCTCAACACCAATCTCATCGCACTATTGAGTATATGCCTCACCTCGCTGCTTAAGCCTTTGGTAATTTCTGTTGTACTATTGCTTCGTCCTAGAATAACCTGCAAAACAAGCCATATTATCATAAGCAGGCTCCACAAATTATTAAGAATAGAACCTGAAACAATAACTTCAAATACCTATGTTCACCATGAGCTTATGCAAGTATGGAGCCTTGAATCTCCTTAAGAATTTGGAACCAATGTGCCTAATACAGAACATGTGTCATGCTCTTGGCGGTGCTCATGCACTATTTTTACGAGCTACTACTGCCTCGATGGAATTATGGCAGTAAAAAATAATACCCACGCCATCTCAAGTAACAATATATTTTCGCAAATTATTAAGAAAAGAGTCCCACGCATTTGCCATCTCACCCTCCACTATGGCAAAAGCAAACGGCACAATGCTTTAGTTCCCATCTTGTGCAACTACAACAAAAAATTCACCTTTATATTTTCCGTAAAGGTGTGTACTATCAACCTGCACCAATACTTGTAGTGTCTAAATATTGTAATACACAAATAGAAAGTCTAGAATACTCGTTGGAGAACTCTCACACCATTTACCTCCTCCCTCTCAGATTAACAAGCTGAGTTTTTATTTGAATGCATGACCTTGGCATCTTGGTACATATTGCTTTGCACCAAATTGGCAGAGTCTGGTAAGAAACTTTTCAATCATCGAAAATTTTTGCGACGGACTTTTGCTTTGCTAACCAAGTCTTGCGATAACTTATAATGTAGTTGAACCTTGATTGAACATCTATAATAATAGATTTTACTTTTAGTGACGGGTCTGCTTCAACCAACGACCTGATAGATTCTGCAATCATGTCTGAGTCCAATTAGCATGATCTTGTAAAATCGTCCCCATGGTACACATGTGCTTCCCTTGGTATCTTCTGAGCTCCCAATAATCTTTCTTTCAAATTAAGCTAGCTCGGATAAGTCAATCACATCCTCTGTCATACCCTTTGCATTTTGCATAGAATGTATGTGGCTCTGACTCATACAAAGTGTAATCGACTCCTCTAGAGATAGTGTAGCTTTTGATTGTAGAGATCATTGATTCTCTAGAACCAAATTCTATTCCGATACTAAACCCTCAGTCTTCTGCCATAACATTGCCTTCACCTGTCAAATACGAACTATAATTAGTCAGTCAAGATTAAATAAAAAAAATGGTAATAGTAACTTTAATGAATAATAAACATAACATACCCATGTTTGCATACTCAGAAAATTTCAGAGTATGCATGACTGCGAGATCTAGAATTCGCATAAAAGATGAAACAACGAAGGGATGCTGGTTGACAATTGTATCTATTTCATTTTTTACCGCCAGATTGTCTATCTCGTTCACGTCGTCATTTTTGTCATCAACTTTGTGGTTGGCTTTGAATTCCTATTTACTGTCGTGGTTATCTTCTTCCCAAGCTATGTCCTGATTTTATCCATATTCAACTCCTCGTCAACTGTGTCTAGGCTCATATGCTATTCAAATTCAACGTACAACTCTATTTTAAACACGTGAAATCAAGTTTGTTGATAAATATACAACATATGCTGCATATATGCGTCATCAATGATAGGCATTATTTGAAACTATATTAACCCACCAAATAATTGTACAGGATTTCTGTATAAAATGTTGCTCACCCTTTTTAAAATGTGACTTTATATGTTCTCACAAAAATCATTTTGTAACTTCACAAAACTCATGGTACATAGATTAGTAAAAGAAAATGGATATTCACACACAAAAGTCACTCTCTCGTATGTGTTTGATATGATCTCACTATTATAATATACTTGTAAATTTGCAATACCTTTCATAGTCTCAATCTCTACTCACCCAATTTTTTTGACATTACTAATTATCACAAAAAAATCACAAGCAAAAAAGAGTTGAATGACAATAATATTTATAAACAAACTCTTATATTAAAATACTTTAATAATACAAAATGTAACCTACTATTTATATTAAAAAAAAAAAAAAGCAAATCATAACT
>NC_029791.2:104345620-104354128 GCF_000816755.2 Arachis ipaensis
AGAAAAAGAAAAAAAAAATCATATCACAACCTGCATTTTGTTCTAACGCCAGTGTAATTACTTCATACACATCTATTCCAACATGTAACTCCAAATTTCTTTCCATGTTGAAAGAAATCAACCATACTTTTCACTATCCAATATCCATAGTGTTTTTTTTTTTATTTATTTAAGAAATTGATTGAAGAATATAAGTCATAAATTGAGCAGAGTACTTCACGTGTTGGTCGCGTTTCCCGCTGGCGCGAGAGGAAATAACCCCTCCGATTTTGAAGTTTGAACAAGTAAAGGAGCTCGCAGCTCTTTTATTTTTCGTTCTAATGATCCAACATCCAAACAAAAATCCAATAAGCATAGCTATTCATTCATTCTCCTTCGCCATGAAAATTCTAACTACCGGTTAATGCGATGGATGAAACCTCTTCTATCTTGTTGCCTACTCAGAGATACGCAGCTGCTGCTCTGTTTGCTCTCGCACTTCACCACTCTCAGATCCATCAATCTCAAACTCCCGATACTCCTCACGCCGATGCCGACGGTGATGCTACTAGCCCCGCCTCCGCCAAGGCTTCTGTTTCCGACGATTCTGACCTTTGGATCCACGATAAGCGTGGTTTGCTCTTCCCAGTGTTTAGGTAATCAATTCAATTCCACTCATCTCATCAAAGTTAACGCATTAAGAATCTTTGAAATTTCAATGATAGGTTGATAAAATTAACAGGTTTCTCGGAGTGGATGACCAAGCGTGGTGTGGCCTAAAGGAAACTGCTGGTTCTTCTCCTCAAGTCAGGGATCACGTTGGAGCTGTAAGTCGCTCATTCATTCTTTTCTCTTCTACAGTTTCACTATCCGTTGTTATCTCTTTGTTTGTAGAACGAATTCGATTTGTCGCTATGTAGAAAGAAAATGCCAAAATGGATATACAGGTAAACATTCATGAAGAGAAAGAAACCACAAATCATGTTATAGTGATAGGTAGGGCGAAGGCCTGTATTGATTTTGTTTGATTTTTCTCAATCGGCATTTTCATTCCTTGTTCATATAATAATAATAATAATATTACTGAAAATGAAATGTTAAAAAGGATAGTTATATGACTTTGTTTCAGTTCTTGAAACTACTGTCCGAGGAAGGTGATGCAGCTTCTTCAGAAAGACTGGCTAAAGAAGCTGCATTGGCCAAGGTTCTTGATATCACAGTTGAAAGCAAGGAAACTGATGCTGATTCTTCAGGCGCAGAACGTGGAAGCCATGAGTTGAAAAATGGAAACCAAGGAGATTCAAGCAATGCTCCGACAGAATCATCTGCTGTGGTTGCTCAGCCACGTCATGAAACCATCGAGAGCTCAGTTCTGGTGCCTCAGAAGAAAGAAGCTTCCCTTGCACTTGAAAATGATGTTTTTGAAGAACCTTTGGAGGAGGCAACCCTTATCAGTTACCAGAGGAAAGTGACAGTTCTTTATGCACTTCTTTCAGCTTGTGTAGCAGATATTGCTAAGGATGACAAGAACTGCTGTCGTGCAAGGCAGGGGTATGATGCTCGTCACCGTGTTGCTTTGCGGTTGCTTGCTTTATGGCTCGGTGTCAAGTGGAATGAAATGGTCTGTGTGCTTTGATACCTGTATGTCTATGGTTTGGTGGTTTTAACAAAGCGGTTGTTGGAGAGAACTCTATTGTCTAATCACAAACTTAATCATAATGTTTTGTAGGAAGCAATGGAGTCAATGGTTGTTTATTCAGTAATGAATTCAGCGATTAAAGGAGGAGATAAGGAGGAAGAAACTGTAGAAGCAGAAACCAACTGGGATAAATGGAAGCGTGGAGGTATTATTGGAGCAGCTGCTTTAACAGGAGGAACCTTAATGGCTATAACCGGTGGTATGTCTGCATCTGTATCTCATAAGTATCTTTATCTAACCCAAGAATGAGATAGTATCGGCTTCTTAAGTGTTGATGTGAATAATGTGACAGGCTTGGCTGCCCCAGCAATTGCCCATGGATTAACTGCTTTGGCTCCTACACTGGGCACTATTGTTCCTGCCATTGGAACTGGTGGTTTTGCTGCAGCAGCAACTGCTACAGGATCTGCTGCTGGATCAGTAGCAGTTGCTGCATCATTTGGAGGTGAGGAAGAAATACGGTCAAAATGCTCAAGCTTATATCCAATCTTTACTTAACTTCATAAAACATCTGCCTCTTATTGTGCTGTAGAGGCTTTGGCAGGTTTTTCACTGCAAGATAAATGCTAATTGATATGCTTTTAAGATTATTTTGTATCTCAGCTGCTGGAGCTGGCCTTACTGGTAGTAAGATGGCAACAAGAATTGGAAGTCTTGAGGAATTTGAGTTGAAAGAAATTGGAGACATTCATCAGGGTGTAAGTTCCAAAAGTCTTTATAATTTACATCACTCTTAACCAAGCAGGATATTCAACTTTATATCACTACAGGACTATGATTGTTAAAATTTTCAATTTCAGCGTCTAGCAGTAGGAATCTTCATTTCAGGGCTTGCGTTTCAGGAAAAAGATTTTGTAGAACCTTGGGAAGGCTACTGCAATAACATGGAGAGGTGAGGAAAAATTATTCCACAAGAACTAGATGTTTATAGACATGCAAAAGCATACGATGACCTTCTATATCCAATACCTTTAATCTAATTAACTATTAATTTTACTAAATGTTATTTCAGAGGAATTTAAAATCCCGTGTGCTTTAAGTTAATAGTTTCATTTTCAATATTTCAGTTGCTGTATTTAATATCCTGTCTGTGTAGGTATGTGCTTCAATATGAGTCGCAAATTTTGATTGCACTAAGCACTGCCATCCAGGACTGGATCAGATCAAGTAGCTCTGTTGAACCCTGTCTTTTATTTTATTTTTTACTTAAGAGTCAAATATATTTGATATATTCTAATTGAAAGTATTTACTGGTCAATATTGTAGAAATTATGCTTGAGTTGATGAAAGATGGTGCCATGCTGACAGTATTAAGTACCCTTGTGTCAGCATTAGCGTGGCCTGCAACTTTAGTTACTGCATTTGATTTTATAGACAGCAGATGGGCAATTGCAGTGGATAGGTTGGTTATGTTTCTTGGTTGTAACACTTCTGTCAATAGATAAAATATATTCATGCGTATAGAAATGCCGCGATGGCTGTTCAAAAACAGCACACACAGTTAGCCTAGAAAATTTTTACAAGGACAGAGGCTCAGTTGCTTTGAATTTTCAGTTATAGGCTTCTAGCGGTACTCATGATCTTAACGATTCAATATTATGGTTTCATCATATCTGTATCTACTGATCTATTCTGGTCCATTCATCTTCTTTGATAAATTTGTCTTCGCCTGAGGAAATTGTTTCTTTTATTTAGGTTAAAAAAATCTCCTTAATATCTTGGTGTAATTACTTTCCGCTAGTGATCTGATCTTGTGAATTGTGAATTAACTTCTTTTGATTCTTTAAAATTTTTACATCATATTTAACCTGGTAATCTTCTTTGTTGGAACAGATCAGACAAGGCGGGTAAGGTGCTTGCTGATGTCTTGCTGAAAGGCTTGCAGGGAAACAGGTAACACCAGCTAATGTTACAGCAAAAAAATTGATTATGCTATTGCCTCATTGTATAATCCGATATATTTTGTAGCTTTCTATTTATGGTCCAGGCCTGTGACACTAGTAGGTTTTTCATTGGGAGCCCGCGTCATTTTCAAGTGTCTCCAATGTTTGGCTGAGGCCGAAGGAGACAATGGTAGTCTGGAATATCATCATCTCTTGGTTTTCTTATGTATTGGAAAATTAGATTATTTTTTGGTTTATGAAACCTTCATACTGTGCTAACTTATACAGCCGGACTAGTGGAAAGGGTTGTTATCCTTGGAGCACCCATCTCAATTAAAGATGAAAATTGGGAGGCAGCTAGAAAGGTACCCAGCTATAACATCCCTACAACCTATTTTTAAATCTCCATCTATTAACTTTTTATTAAGTATTCAGTGATCCAACCCACATGCAGATGGTAGCTGGAAGGTTTGTGAACGCTTACTCTAAGAATGACTGGACACTAGGTGTAACTTTTCGTGCCAGGTACAGGTTCTCTACATGATTTACGCCAAGTCATGCTAATTACCATTCATTATGCTGCATACTATATATTGCAAAATGTTAGTTCCTACTTGTCCTTTTATATAGATTTGACTAGACCTATATTTGAAATAAATTTTGTGTGCATAGTTTGCTTTCTCAAGGACTAGCTGGAATCCAACCTGTTGATGTTCCAGGGATGGAGAATGTAAGATTTTTCAATCCTATTCCTATATTTGGTTGAACTGTTTTACATTGTATTGGTTAAAGTTGCCATCTTCTTTTGTTACTTTGCAGATTGATGTGACACAATTGATAGAAGGCCACGCTAGCTACCTGCAGGAGACACGGAATATACTTAAGTACCTTGAATTGGACAATTATAACTCTATTTTCAGAAATGAACCTGAAAGCCCCCAGGGGCAGAAGAGTACAGCGAGCTAGCTTGCATTTTCTTTCCTTTTTCTCTTCCACTCTTCTGCTGCTTTGTTAACAGACTAATATCAATATAATTTTCTCTCTTGGATACTCCCTATATACGGATAAACACTAAAGAGTGGTGTGGCTAGCAATGTTTGTTGGTGGATCGGAGCAGGTTATGTTAGTACGATTAGAAGGAATAATAATGTTGTGTCATTAAGTGTGTGGAGATAGCTGACAAGATTGGAAGCTAAAAGATCCCGAACTTCCTATTGAAAGGGGGTTAGGAGGCAATTGAAAAATGGTCATAATGTATTATTCTTTTTGAAGTTTGTCTTACCATAGTACCATCATTTCTCTGTTTTATAGCATTTGTCGTCTATTTGCCAGCCTTAATTTGATCATGATGAGATTATTACGATTTGTATTCACAAATCCCCTATGTTAATTCTGGATCGGCATATTATATCAATTAGCTATGACCTATAGGAATACAATACAACTAAAGGTGCTAATTAGAGAGATATACTTAAGATTTTTATTTAGTTAGTTTATTTGTTGTGGTTCTTTAGCTTGATACTGGGTTTCACGTGGATGATGGTGGGAGGCATGTGCGTTGCAAGTGATTCGGGTACCAATATGGTATGGATGGTATATGCAGCAACACATCTTCGATCTTCCACAACCATCCCCACTAAGCCACATTAGGAGGACTAGGTCTTGTATTATACGTTGTTCTATAGATTCGTAGGCGTAAAGGTCAAGCAATAGTAACTTACGACGCTGGGTTGGACATAAATACGAAGGAGATGCTAGTCAATTATCAAATACCAACCAGCACATTGGTGATGCATGATAGCGTTAAGTGAATTGCCTGGAGTGTTAAGTATGTTATTTAATTTGTTTTAAATATGTTAAATATGTAAGTACAGGTAGTTGATTCAAGAGGTTAATCATTCACTAATTTAATTTCGCCACTATCGTATATACAGTTATTGTAATCTTATTGACCAAATCAACATGGTGAAATGTGAATGGTATTAGACGACTAATGAGTATCAGTGTGTATCACAGCTTACTAAAGTCTTCTGAAATATCCAATAAATAACTTAAACGAATTTAACAATATTAAGTTATTAACACAAGTTATTTTTAGTTTGGCATTCCCATATTCATATCATCATACTACTCTTCTTTTTGAAAAAAATCTTTCTCGAGTCACATGTTTTTTGAATTGAATCAAACATTGTTTGCATCTATTTAGAGGGTGTTTCATTTTCAAATTTTTTAATATGACATTTCCATACTCTTATATCAAGAACCTGTGTCTGTGACACAAAATAATAAATATTGCAGCGGTCCAAAAATCTTCTAGAATGTCCAATAAACAACCTATAACAATTTAACAATAATAATATTTTGGCTCAATATTCAAAAGCTGTTTGAATTCATAATTCTTAACGTGAATATTTTATTTTGAAAAAAAAAAGGAATATTTTGTACCACAAAAGAAAATTAAGGAATATATATGTAGTTATAGTAAATGTTTCTCAAACAGTCAAACTCATGAGAAAATTAATTAAGGAGAGACCTTGAGAGCAGACAAAATTCCAGGCATTGAAGCCTAGTGTCCCGCTATGGCATAACTAACATTAGGCATAAGATAGAAAGTGAGCACTTTTGGTAGAGAACTTCTGTGCTGTGTTCCAATTTCCTGTTGAATAAGACTTAAAACTAACCATTTGGTCCTCACAGTGATTACCTTCGCGGTGAGTATCTATGACGACTGAACTCATGCTTTTATATAAAGTATAGAGTCATGCTTGAATATAGCTAGATTGTGGCAAAAGTTTCATAAATCATAATGCTTGATACAAAGAGTAATCTGGTCCTGCGTCTTGTGTTTGGTATTCTACCTTTCTTCTTTTAATTTATAATAAATTACAGTGCTTTTAGTAATTCATCAATGTTCACTGCATGCTGCCAAAAGCATTTTTTTAATTTGAAATGTAGATGGCCTAGTTTTATTTGATCGGATCAATCAAATTTTTTATAATAAAATTAAAATATCAATAATTTAAGCAGAAAAAAGTATGATTTAGAGTCCACCTTGTAAGATATATAAAAATTTATTAGTTTGAATGAGTTCACTAAAAAATGAGGTAATAGACAAAGCCAAGACAGGTCCCTACAGGGTTTGTTGAGAGAGCTATGGGGACAACCGATGTTAGTGTCACACTACTTACTTACTAACTTACTACTATACACTTAGCATTTATGTCATTATCAGTAAGTGGTGGGGACAAAGTGTGGATAAAGGCATGTTCCTTAATTTCGTGCTTATACTATATATTAATCTTAATTGTTATAGATCTGGTTAGGTAGGGACGCACATTGGGACAACATGCACCATCCACAACTACGACTACTACTATATATACACGCACATGAGCTTGAAGGAGACGGCACCCGTCATATGCAAAAACATTCTTGTTCTTATGGCGTTCACTTTGAGAAATTCTCCTCTGCTTCTCTTTCTGTTATTTGTATTTGTGGGTCTTAAAGGTGTCGAGCTAAAAAATGACACTGCTCCCAGGCAAAGCAATAATGCCACTTTCGTAACTAATAACTCTACTCAGGGAAAGCACAACACTAGTTCCGAGAACAAAGTTGTCAAAGGTAGTAGTTGGTATTATAGAGGAAGAGGGGGAGGCAGCGGAGGTGGAGGCGGTGGTGGTGGTGGTGGAGGAGGAGGAGGAGGAGGAGGTGGTGGTGGATGGTGGAAATGGGGTTGTGGAGGGGGACGAACAAGGCATGGTAGCAATAAGCTGAAGAGGAAGGGCATATCTGAAAATAAGAAAGATTATAGGATTGGAGAGTATGCAGAATGCATGGCAAGAACACGATGCCAGGGGATGAGATTGGAGTGCCCTCTTCATTGCGGAGGACCTTGTCTTTATGACTGTCACCATATGTGCAAACCTCACTGTTACCGACCCTAAAATCATCGTCGTCCCTTCTACTTTCTTTTAGTTATTCATTTTCCTTCCTTTTCTGTTAATTTCATGCATGCAACTTTTATATGATCGAATCAATATAATAATCATTCTTCTATATTGAGTTTGTTTAGGTAACTAGTAGAAAGCCTTGTGTTATTTTCAGCATCCTTATTAGATTGTACTTACTAATCATTACTAAAATCATTATTAATCTTTTATACTGCTTGATTCTTTTCCTTCCATTTCATTTCTTAAAAATAGTTGCGAGATGATGACTGAGTCTTAGATATACTAGCTATAAATATTCATGAACGTTTGTTGATGGGCTATGTTTGCTGAATTAATCATGGTATAAATAAAACAGTTCCAACAAAAGTTATTAATGCTTTGGAGATGTAGAGAAGACCAAAATTTCAACTTCAACAAGACCATTAATGTATCATGCTTTTTAATTGCAATGGTAAAAGGAAAATATAAACGTACTGTAATAAATTAGTCATCATATAATACAAATGCAAAGCCTAAACCCCAATAATATACACATGCAAAGCCTTTGCCTTTGCTACTTGTCTGAAAAAGGAGGCAAAGTTTCTTAAAGATATAATATACCTATATACTTACAATGCAATCACATAAATTATGACTCAACAAACTAGACTAACTAAAGTGATGATCCTAATCTTGTCTCTTAGTTCAAGGAGATCAATGGATCAACAATAACTAAGACATACAATCTATCTAACTATATATGTATAGGGGCACTCTAATATGTATGTATATTATAGAAGAGCATTCAAAGTGGTCATATTTTTCTACCATAAAAGTACATGAATCAACTTTTAGTTTGTTATCGTTAACTAGTTTTAATATTTAAGTTTTTAATTTAGGATTTAGTTAAGATTAAAATTTTATAATTTAGAATTTAAAATTTAAAATAAATAAAATATTTTTAAAAAGATTAGTTAATATTAACTGAAAAAAAATTAATTATCTAATATTAGTCTTT
>NC_029791.2:104354164-104377973 GCF_000816755.2 Arachis ipaensis
GTAGGCGGTAAAAAAAAAAATTAAAGAATATAGTAGATAAAAGAAAGAAAAAAAATTATCTGTTTATGAATAGTTGAGAAAACCATTTATTTTTTTGAGAATTTTATTATATTATTTTATTTAGTATTAAATTATTAAATACAAATTATTAAGAATAATTTAGGGTGTGTTTAGTTTAGAGTTGAGGAAGAGAGAATCACATTTGAGTCTGTTGAACGATTACTTCTTATGTTTGGTAACATTTTTATACTCTGAATGTGAAAGTGATTTCACCTCTCAGGTTCACGTGAAGCTAAAAGTTGTAACTTGTACGTTTATATTTACGTTAGTTTGTTACCGTTGAAAATTAGATAAAAAATTTATTTCTTTCTGTTGAGTTAGATTGATTTTGGGTTTATAAACAAATGATGACAAACATTTACTGGGTTAAAAGCCCAAGTTGATTTAATGTGTGTGCTAAGTGATGCAGGCCCATTTACATGTTGTTTCAGTTCCAGTTAATGTTGCTTCAGCAACCTCATATCTCACAGCTCCAAAGTAACAGCCCATTATTCAATTTTCAACCCAACATGTTGCTAAAAGTATTCTTTAAATGCATAAACTCAAAGTATAAGCCCAAAGCCTTTAAACAAGCACCGATCAGCAAAAAGTGCAAAGGAAGAAGGCTCTGCATTTGCAAAGTGATAAAGGGACATTTGTCTTCATTATGAAAAATGAAAGACAGCTGGAATAAAGATGAAGCACCAACACAGCAAGGATAGGTGTGGCTCTGCCAAAGCAATAATGACACAAGGACATCTCCACTAACCCAAGGACATCAGCAAAGTAACATTCAGATTGTGGGTGAGTAAAACACAAACTTACAAAGAGCAGAAGTAGTAGAGGTAATGGAGCAGAGAAAAAAAGAAATGCATGCAAAGAAACAAAGCATAACCAAGGACAGCAGTGGTGGTGGACGGGTTCCTCAACCAGCAGAGTTAGTGGAACAAGGTGAAAAAGGACTGCATGCCAACAGAGACAGCTCCAATTGTTAGCTGGGATAAGAAAATGGAAGAGAAAAATTAGAGAGCAAGCTGAAGATATAAAACCAACCTCATTCCAACATTTGAAGACAAGAAAAAGAGAGTAAAAAAATTCAGAGCATCATCTCAACTTTGAGTTGAATTCTTTTTCTTCTATTCGAGCTTCATTTCTTATTATTTGTTATGGCTATCTTGAGTCATCTTTTGTATTGAGAAAAAGGCTGAAAATGTGAGTGAAAAAGCCATGAGAAAAAAGACAAAAAGATGCATGAAAGAGCCACTGATATTTTGTGTTTTGAGTTGTTGAACTAGGACTAGTTCCCCTTGCCAAGTTAGGTTAGCACTTCGTGAGTTTGAATCTGTTTAGATTCCCTTTCCAAGTTGGGATAGCACTATGGGTTACTGAGCTTTGGTGAAGAAAGCTTTATGGTAGATACTAGTTGAATTAGGTTGTAATTCAATGGTATTGGTGATTGTAATCAGTGGATTATAGTGAAAATTCTACCATGGTTTGTGGTGGATACTGGACGTAAGATTCATTATACCAACAATCTGAACCAGGATATATGCTGACATCTTTCCCTTCTTCCCTTCCCTGTTTCTATTCTGCACATGAGACTAAACAAAAAAAATCTCCTGCATTTTCTGCTTCCGCAAAAACAGAGCTTGAAAAGTAAATTTTATTCAAACTTGATTCAACCCCCCCTTTCTCAAGTTCAATCAGAACCATCACTTTCTTATTATGTTTTAAATCGAACTCTAATAAGAAAGTTTTTGAAGAAAACTCCATATGAACTTTGAAAAGGACATCCACCTAATCTTAATTACTTTCGTGTGTTTGGTTGCAAGTGTTTTATACTGAATATCAAAAAAAATTTGGAAAAATTTGATCCCACAACACATGAAGGCATCTTTCTTGGTTATTCCACTAATAGCAAGGCTTATAGAGTATACAATAAGAGCTCCAAAACTGTTGAGGAAACCATGCATGTCACATTCTGTGAGTCTAATTCTATTCCTAGTGTTTGCATTGATGATAGTCCAGGTTTTGAAGCTGAATTGCCCAAGAATACTGAGTCAGTGCCTCAAAATTCAAGTTCTCAAGAAAATGCACCTGCGAGCAGCAAAAATCTCAATTCTGCAGGAGGCAATTTGGAATTATCTCCTGTTGCAGCAGAAAATATTGATGCAGAGGCCATTGTTGATCAGGAGGAACCTGAATCCTCAACTCAAACCAGAAGGCCTAGGGAATAGAAATTTTTGAGAAATTATCCTGAAGAATTCATTATAGGTGATCCCTCTAAAGGAATATCAACTAGATCATCTTTGAAAAGAGCTGAATCCAACAACTTAGATCTTATATCAAAGATTAAACCTCAAAATATCCAAGAAGTTCTTGCTGATCCATCTTGGGTATTAGCTATGGAGGAGAAATTGCAGCAGTTTGAGAAGAATCAAGTTTGGACATTGGTGCCTCACTCAAATGGAAAGAAAGTCACTGGCACGAAATGGATTTTTAGAAATAAGTTGGGTGAAGATAGAACCATCGTCCGAAACAAAGCAAGATTGGTTGCTCAGGGCTATGATAAAGAAGAAGGGATTGATTTCGATAAATCATTTGTATCTGTAGCTCGAATGGAAGCCATCAGATTACTCCTAGCATATGCAGATCATTGCAGCTTCAAGCTATTCCAAATGGACGTAAAGTGTGCATTCCTCAATGGTATCATAGATAGAGAGGTCTATGTGGCTTAACCACCTGGGTTTGAAAATAAAACTTTTCCTAACTATGTTTTCAAACTAGCTAAAGCCTTATATGGTTTAAGACAAGCTCCTAGAGCTTGGTATGAGAGGCTTAACTCATTTTTATTGAAAAATAATTTTCAAAGAGGAGCCACTAGCACCACTTTATTTATTAAGAATTATAATGATAATTTTATTCTTGTGCAAGTATATGTTGATGATATCATTTTTGGTTCAGCTGATGAGGCTTTGTGTGCAGATTTTACTAACTTAATGACAAGTGAATTTGATATGAGCATGATGGGAGAATTAACCTTCTTCCTAGTCTTGCAAATCAAGCAAACTGCAGAAGGTATTTTTGTGCATCAAGAAAAATATGCAAAGGAACTTGTCAAGAAATTTGGGATGGAGTGTGCCAAGCCAATAGGAACCCCTATGCATCCTAACATCAAGCTTGACACAGATGAACATGCTAGAGATGTTGATGAGACACGTTATAGAAGAATGATTGGTTCTTTGATGTATCTTACCTCCTCAAGGCATGACATCATACAAAGCATTGGTGTGTGCTCAAGATTCTAATCAAAGCCTAAGGAATCTTATCTCTCAACTTTCAAAAGGATCATCCGATATGTGCTTCGTACCACTAATTATGGTTTATGGTATCCCAAAACTGATTCTTTTCAATTAGTGGGTTATTGTGATACAGATTTTGCTGGGGACATAATTGATAGAAGAAGCACAAGTGGCATGTGTTGCTTCCTTGGCAAGTCTCTCAATGTATGGTCAAGCAAGAAGCAAGCAACAATGGCACTATCCACTACCGAAGCTGAGTATATTGCAGCCTCTTTTTGTTGCTCTCAATTACTTTGGTTGAAAACTCAGTTAGCTGATTCTAAACTGAAAGTGTCTAATATTCCATTACGTTGTGACAATATGAGTGCTATCAATATTTCAAAAAACCCTGTTTTGCACTTAAGAACAAAGCACATTGAAGTCAGATTTCATTCTATAAGAGAACATATGCAAAATGGAAATTTAGATATTCAATTTGGTAAATCTGAAGATTAACTAGCTGATATTTTTACTAAACCATTGATAGAAGAGAGGTTTTGCAAGTTACAAACTGCTCTGGGCATTCTTGATTCATCTAATTTTTCTTAATTTCTCTGATATTCTGGTTTAAGCATTTTGTCTCATAAGCCGAGATGAGACTATTCTGGGCAGATGATGAGTGGCTTCATTAATTTTATTTGCTTCTATTTGGACTCGTTGGAGGCTTATCAGAATTGGTGGGCCTAGGGTGTTTGCTTGTCTACTCTCAGATGAGTCACTTGTGTCTAAAAGTGTTTGGCCTACTTTGAATTTGGATTTTAAAACAATTGTTTTCCATTTTAACTTGGACTTATTTTTAATTGTTTCAACAATTAACCTTTTCATCTTTTGAAAACTTGGTTCATTTGGTTACAGTGGTGAAATTCAATGTTTTTCAAAATTTTCATTTTTCAACTCAATTTCAAGCTGAGACCGTTGCACTACTTTAGGTTTATATCAAGTCGCCACTTCATGCACTGTTTCACACACACTTCTATCCATTCCTATACCCAACTCTTCGCATTCGCATCCTTTGAAACTTTATTCTGCCTGCGTTGGATAGCTGTAAATAGTTTACTTCTTTTATTTTGATTGCTACTTATGGCTGTTACTGCTGTGAATCTAACACTCTTGTGCAAATTTTTTTATTTTCCCTCCTTGATGACAAAAGGGGGAGAAAAGAAAAGAGATCTTTAAAGCCTTTGATGTTTAATGTTTATGCTATGCTGTTATCTCCCGAAATAATCTTTGCATGATAGACATTATGTGTTCTTTGTTAATCTATTGCTACACCTTTTGCATAATGGTATTTGTGTTAAATGATCATATGTTTTGTATTATTGTTGCTGTGTTGTATTGCCTTGGTATTGGTTGTTTGGCTGCTTTAAGTTATGTCTATCTCAAGAAGTAAACCATGATTAAGGGGGAGAAATGCTGACATTGAGGGGGAGCACTACATATTTCGGTTGATCATCAAAGGGAACTGTTCATACTCCATCTCTAAATTAAAATTCAATTTTATTTATCCTTTTTTATTATGTTTGTCATCAAGGGAGAGATTGTTGAGTTAGATTGATTTTGGATTTATAAACAAATGATGACAAACATTTATTGGGTTAAAAGCCCAAGTTGATTTAATGTGTGTGCTAAGTGATGCATGCCCATTTACATGTTGTTTCAGCTCAAGTTAATGTTGCTTCAGCAACCTCATATGTCACAGCTCCAAAGCAACAACCCATTATTCAATTCTCATCCCAACATGTTGCTAAAAGTATTCTTTAAATGCATAAACTCAATGTATAAGCCCAAAGCCTTTAAACAAGCACCGATCAGAAAAAAGTGCAAAGAAAGAAGGCTCTGCATTTGCAAAGTGATAAAGGGGCATTTGTCTTCATTATGAAAAATGAAAGACAGCTGGAACAAAGATGAAGCTACAACATAGCAAGGACATGTGTGGCTCTGGCAAAGCAATAAGGATACAAGGACATCTCCACTAACCTAAGGACATCAGCAAAGCAACATTCAGATTGTGGGTGAGTAAAACACAAACTTGCAAAGAATAGAAGTAGCAGAGGTAATGGAGCAGAGAAAAAAAGAAATGCATTCTAAGAAACAAAGCATAACCAAGGACAGCAGAGGTGGTGGACGAACTCCTCAACCAGCAGAGTTAGTGGAGCAAGGTGAAGAAGGACTGCATGCTAGTAGAGACAGCTCCAATGGTTAGCTGGGACAAGGAAATAGAAGAGGAAAATTAGAGAGCAAGCTGAAGATATAAAACCAACCTCATTCCAACATTTGAAGACAAGAAAAAGAGAGTAAGAAAATTCAGAACATCATCTCAACTTTGAGTTGAATTCTTTTTCTTCTATTCGAATTTCATTTCTTATTTTATTTGTTTTGGCTATCTTGAGTCATCTTTTGTATTGAGAAAAAGGTTGAAAATGTGAGTGAAAAAGTCATGAGAGAAAAGGCAAAAAGATGCATGAAAGAGCCAATGATATTTTGTGTTTTGAGTTGTTGAACTAGGACTAGTTCCCCTTACCAAGTTAAGTTAGCACTTGGGGAGTTTGAATCTGTTTAGATTTCCCTTCCAAGTTGGGATAGCACTATGGGTTACTGAGCTTTGGTGAAGAAAGCTTAGTGGTAGATACTAGTTGAATTAGGTTGTAATTCAATAGTATTGGTGATTGTAATAAGTGGATTATAGTGAAAATTCTACCATGGTTTGTGGTGGAGACTGGACGTAGGATTCATTGCACTAAGAATCTGAACCAAGATATATGCTGGCCTCTTTCTCTTCCTCCCTTCACTGTTTCTGTTCTGCACATGAGACTAAACAAAAAAATCTCCTGCATTTTCTGCTTCCGCTAAAACAGAGCTTGAAAAGTAAATTTTAAGCAAACTTGATTCAACCCCCTTCTCAAGTTCAATCAGAACCATCACTTTCTTATTAACTCTACCTTTTATTTTCTTCTATAAAAAATATACAAGTAACAGTGAGTTTGTAATTCTTATATACTAATGTTTATTATTGAAATTTTCTATAATATAAATGATGTATAATTTATTTTGATAAAAAAGTTGTCAAACATAAATTATGTTAACACAAATCTACTTTCCATCAAAATCAAGTTTGCAAAATTTTATTCAAACTTTCATTTGTAAATTTTAATCTAAATACACACTTAGTAGTGAAAAAATTTGAATTAGAAAAATATATTAGATTAATGTACAGAGTTAAGTCTTGACTAATAATAACTTCAAAAAATACTAGGACTTTAGGAGCTCATTACTGGGGCAACACGACAAATTAGTTTTTTTTTAAATGACTTTTTTGTTAGTTGACCAAAAAAAAGAAGAAATTTTTTTTCCATATAAGCGTTTTCTCTCCGTATATCGTTGCATTTTTTACTACTGACCATCATCATGAGAGGCAATTTTATTTGTGAACACTACAAGAAAAACGGAAAATTGCAGTGAAAAATTGCCGGCATTTTTTCGAATTGCCGCAAATTGATTGAGTACCTACAGTTGTTGTAACGTTAGTTGTCTCCGTTGAAGATTGGTCAAGATAGCAGCTGTTTTGTGTATCAACCGCCGCGAATCACATGTTGCTCAATTTGATTTAATAATCGAAATTGGGTGAACCCAAGGCCATTAATCCTCAACTTTATGCGAACCCAAAAGGGGGCAAAGGCGCCAGTCACCAGTTTCAAGACTCCTTGCTACCGTGTACCTTCGGTCCATCAGCTGCAGCCGCTACATCCTTCCTTGTCACGGATCTGCTCAAGCTACCACATAGCTCCCGTGCGTGAAAGGAAGGTGGAGAGGCACGTCCATTGTTCGTTCTTCCGCCGTGCACATCCCGGTATCGGCGCGTGGCTTTCCAACCGTCCCGGTGTCGTCATCCTCAACCTTCCTCCTTGCCCTGTTGTGCGCCGCATGAATGCACCCTCTCCCTGCTTCCTGCTTCGCTTTTTTCTCTCTTTGTTGTTGTTCTTTGGATTGAGAGAGATGGTGATAGTTTCTCTTCTCTTCTTGTCTTCTGCTGTTGCTGCAAGTTGTCTTCTGCTATTGCTGCTAGTTGAAATTGTTGCTGCTATTGCTATTTTTTTTAGGGTTAAGTACTTTTTTCGTCCCTAAATTCTGAGGCCAAAATCAAAATCGTCCCCGACCTTTTTTTATTATTAAAATCATTCTCAACATTACAAAATATTATAAAACCGTTCCTTTGAACATAATAATTTTGAAATGACACAAATACCCTTTTTCTATTTTACTAATTATCCCAGTCCCACCCCCATCCCTCCCCACTGCACCTAAAACAGACAAACTGAAACAAAAAAAAGGAACAAAAGAGGGAAAAAATGGAAAAGGAAAGGAAGATGAGGGAGGCAATGACGGAGAAGAGGGCAGCCTTTTACAGCGAGGAGACGTCAGCAGTTGCTTCATTAGGGGGATGGCAACAGGTCGGAGTCGGGCGCCTGGGTTGCGCGGGGTAACGAGGTGCTCGAAATTCTGTTCGTTGGGGTCGTTGTCGTTGTCACCGGCGAAGAGGCCCAGAGAACGTGCTACACTTAGTCGACGGAGCTCGGGGCTCCCTTCGCTGTGTCCTTCCTTTCGCTGAAGGTACTGCACGTTGGGAATAGGGTTTTGTTTGAGTGCTATGAGTATATAGTGATGCTTTTTGCTAGGTGCCTGTTCTTGAGAAATTGGAGTTGGAATCAACCTACAACGACGCATGTGGAGGACCCATTTGTGCCCAGGGAAGTTTGATTTGAATTTGAATCATTTGGTGAAGGCTAGGATTGGGTTCTCTTGGTACAAGACCTACACTAAGTCTATGTTCTTGATAATCAATTTCCTCTCCAATGTTTGATGCCTTTTAATTTTGTCCTCCACGGTTGAGGTGTGGTGTTTTTTGTTTCTGAACTTGTATTTCTTCAATTCATTCTATTAAAGTTTGATTATTTTAGAATGTTGAAGTGAATTTTTATGTGATATGTGGGGCTTGGGGGTGACTGTTGAAAAATCACCTTAAGTTAAAATTTTTGTGGATTTATTGTGATTGTTGTTGTTGTTGAATTGTTGTATAAAGAAAATGGTTCATGTGAAAAAAAGGGTTGGGAGTAGTGGGTAGGTGGTAGTGATTTCGAATGATGAATTAAAAATAGAGAGAAAGAAGATGTGCTAGTTATGGTGGAAGTGGTGATGGCAACAAAGAAAGGGAGGAAGAGATGTGTAGCAATGGTGATGATCATGGAGGTTAGTAGTAAGGGTAGGGAGGGTTTTTTCATTTTTGTTTAAGGAAAAATTGTCCAAAAAATATTATTTATAGACAAAAAGACAATTTTATAACGTTTTGTACATTGAGGATGATTTTAATAACAAAAAAAGGTCGGGAACGATTTTGATTTTTTTCTCAGATAACCCTTTTTATTACATTGGCTATGCTTCTGATTTCATTTTTCTGCTAATACTGTGATGAAGAAAAAGAAAAAGAAAAATAGATGCTACTGTAATGGAGAAGAAGGAAAAAAAGAATAAAAAGTGAGTATTTTGGTAAAGAAGGAGAAGGGTATTTTAGTATGAAGGACGATTTTAAAACTAAGTTAAACCTTAGGGACGATTTTGTATGCAAAAAATGGTTGGGGACAAAAAATATTTTCGGCCTATACCTTAGGGACCAAAATCCTACTTAACCTAATTTTAATTAGAAAATAGTAGTTGATACTAATAAGTGAATCAATAAGGGAGTTCTCAGTACAGAAATCAAATCAAATAATTTACACTTGGGCAGCTCCACCTCTAAGGATAGCCCTTTCTGCTCGTGTGTCCATACAAAATAACAGATCCAACGTATGGCCTACACCTTAGGCTAGCAACGCCCATGCTAGCTGAGATCTGAGTCAGATGCATCTAAATTAACGTCATGACCATTGTTAACTACAATTTTCTAATACGAGTATCCCCAACCAATTCAAAATATATAATTCAAAACATAACAAACTATTAATCTTTCAAATACACAATCTCAAATAAGATGAATCAATACTTTCTCATACAAATCATTTTTAATTGTACTTTTTAAATCATAAAGGATTCCAACAATAGCAAGTATAAATAATTAGTTTTAAAATTATGTAGCCTCATAAAAACATAAAGTCCCATGTACAAATTAAAACAAGCTTAACAAGAATAAATATTTAATTCTAATAAATCAATTATTCAAGTCAAATTAAAATCCTTTAATAGTAATTTTAATAGTAATTTTTGTAAGTATAATTATACGTTTAAAGCAATGTATATCAAAATAATTATATATGCAAAATTAAACAATTATAAATGTAAAGCCTACTCACAAATTGATTCTAAGGGACCGAAGATGCAACAACCCAATTTTCAATATGTCTAGATCATACTGAAAATTGAGTGCTACCAACTTGTCTTCCTAATTATTATTTATTGTTTACTATATGAGTCTGATTCGTTGTTAAAATATAGTTATTTGGCGATGTCTTTTTTTTAATTGCTTGGATTTATAAATGGAATTATTCATAATCAATTTGCAAATAATAACAGATAACACAATTATAAACAACCACACTTATATATATCTCAAGCAGTTAACAACATTAAGTTATTTAGCCTTTATTAGAGTATAGATCCTAGTTAGAATATCCCTAGAAGTAGCTAGATAATAACTATATACATACAACATCCCAGACACTGACCTGTTTAAAAAGTTCCTAAGTTGGCACCCAGACTAGACTAGACTCTATAATCATCTAATCTCTCTAAACTATAAAAGTGAGGAAAAGTACATTCTAGATCTTCAAAACTCAAATCAGGTCAAATATTATCAAAAGGTGGAACATCTTCTACTACTCCTATGCACGATCATACGTCGTCATAGAGCATCTCACTAGTACTTCATTGAGTAGCCACATAACAGTAACATCATACGGAGGACCTAGGCTAAAGTTTGTAGATAAACGGTATGTAGATGTCGGCTGATCTCACAGTATATACATATAAATAAAAAATGAATCTCGCTCAAGACTTAAAAGACTACCCAAAGTAGAATCCTTTTGCAAAATAACCACCAGTGTAACACTCTAACTTTTAGCACCTCATAATCGTACTAAAAGTTCAAGCGCTACTTACCTCTATTCCTTTAATTAAATACTATATTTATTTAATATTGAGCTTTCGCGAGTACGAATCGAAACTCTTATTAAGAAAATGAAGATTTTTTATTTTTTAAACCACTTTTCCACAAAGGTATNTCAAGATTCTCATAAACAAATCCTACCCTTCTAAAAACTAAAACAATAAACGGCGAGGAAAAAGTAAATTCTAACAAATCAACTCGTGAATATATTCTTCTACGCTCCTGTAGCTCCGCACTAAACTTTCGCACCTGTAACTGAAAGGGGGTGGAAATAGGGAGTAAGAATTGGGGAGTTCTTAGTAGGGTCGGGGTATATAGTTATGTTCATTTTATTACCATAGCTAACAGCTACGAGCAGTAGAATACATTTAGACTTAACAAATATAGAACACAGAATCAAACAATCATATATCACACGCACAATCACAGAAAACACACTCACAAACAAATATGCACAAACAAGTATGATGCATGTCTGTCCTATGACTAATAAACTCATCTGTCAGTTATATAGCCAACCCGACATGTCCGGTAACTAACCCAGACACTGTCTCTCTATTGTGCATTAATACCATTAGAGGAAATACGTGCCCTGTCACCATTAAAGGGATTATGTGCCCTATCACCATTAGATGGATTATGTATCCTGTCACCATTAGAGGGAGAATGCCCTATCATATCATTAGAGGGATTACGTGCCCTGTCACATCATTAGAGGGAATATGTGCCCTGTCACCATTAGAGGGATTATGTGCTCTATCACCATTAGAGGGATTACGTGCCCTGTCACCCTTACAACCAGAGAAAAAATACAGACATACTCATCATCAATCAACGACAATCATGCCTCCTTTACTATATTCATTAAATTTCATAATTCAAACTCAGTTTTAATCATTATTCTTCCTCATCTCTTCTCCGGAGCAAGTGGACAACGCCACTGCTTCTTACCCGATGTCTCAATTCTTAATTAAATTCAATTTCATTTTTAAATCCATTTCTAAATATCATTCTTTTCTTAAATAAATTAAAATTAAATAAAACAATTCTTTTAATCCAAATTAACCAAAATAAAACTTCTCAGAATTCTTCTAAAAATTTCGATAGCACTTCCTCTAAAACTCTGACTTTGTCACCCTTCTCAGGTCCCATCGAAATCGTTTCTCAAACTCTTTTTTTGATAAATCAAATTTATCTCGAAATACCACATCACAACAGCTCCAAAATAATCAAAACATCCTAGCTGGCTGTTTATACGTAGCCAAACCAAAATCTCAAGCAAACAACAATAATTCAACAAAAATCCAACATAAACTTAATCAAATTCAAATAATAATCAATCAAACCAACATTCACTTATCAAATTTACGTTTAATTATTATAAAATTATCAAATCCTACTTCGGTATGAAACCAAAACAATGGAAATTCTGGAGAAATTTTTTTACTGGACTGCTGAAGAAGAAAATGTCAGAAATTGTCTATGCCTCTTAAAACTCCAGTTGGCCAAACTCAAAAGAAAATAGAGCTACGTCACTGTTAATTTCTATCGGATAAAAGTAATGCCAATGTGTAGAAGAGAAAAATACGAATACTTTTACCAGATTAAATTTTTTATTGGAGTTACATATTTAAAGTAATTGAAGTCAAAAGATTTATGGGTTCCACGGTTTTCTCCCTCACTCTCGGTCACTATCTCTTCACCATGAAAAAAAAATGAAACCAAAAGAAGCTAGATGATGATTATGATGACTAATGAATAAAGAAGGGGTATGTGTCATGTTTATAATATATATACGTATTCATATAAGCCAAGCTTTCTTTCTTTTCGTTTCGCTATTGGCTTTGGCCAAATATGAGTTAAACTAAGGAAATAATAATAATAATATTAACAATTATAAAAATTAATTTAAATTTTTGTTTAATTTTAATAATTATAAAATTTTAATTAATTATTTTTGGTAAAATAATTTTTTTTAAAACAAAATCTCAATATAATATAATAACTTATAAATAACTAATTATTTAATTTTTAAAAATCTGGGATGTTATAACTAGCGGATTACGGGAGAGTATTCCTACCTGCATCTGAAGGGGGAGGAAAGGGATAAGAATTGGAAAGCTCTTAGTAAAGTCGGACTAATTAGTCATGTTAATTGCTTCCGTTGTACTCGTCAAATAGTAACGTATTTTACAGTAAACAGGAGTAAACAGAGAAAAATAAAAAATAGATAAATAGAGAAAATAGAAAGCAAAACACAAATAAAGGAATACAAGAAACAAAACAAAAACACAGAGATTATGCAACAAAGAATAATGCGCATACAAGGATGATGCATGTCTATCCCTAGCGCGGATAATGAGCTCATTTGTCAGTTTCGACCCGCCCCCGATGTAACCCAGCATTCTTAGCCGGATAAGGCTTTTCTAGAACTAAACCCAACACAGCAACCTTCTGTAGGTAAACTTTGGCCTACAAAAATGGTGCCCCTGTAAGTGAACTTTGACTTATAGGAATAGCAACTTTTTGTAGGTAAACTTTAGCCTACAGTAATAGTGCCTCTGTAAGTAAACTTTGGCTTACAGGAATAACAACTCTCTGTAGGTGAATGTTGGCCTACAGGAGCAACACCTTGAAGTACACAATTGATATCCACTATAGGTGAACTTCGACATACAGGAATAACAACTCTCTGTAGGTGAACTCTAACCTACAAGATCTCTAGGGCTAGCGAAAAAGTGACCCATAGTTTACAAGCATCTCTATCTGTTCCAGTGTTTGGCCCAAGACCCAATTCAATAATCCATTCTTATGTACAACATTTTTAACTTATTTCTTAGTTATCAGTTAATCACCAATCTCACACTCTCGTTCAGTGTCTCTTTACTTACATTCTTCCTTTGTTTATGTCTTTAACCTTTACTTTGTAGTTACTTGGTTTCAATATGAATAACCAACCTGTTCTAAGCATAGGTCCATTAAGTCTATACTGAACCGGTTTGATTCTTCATACTTTACCTAACCCTAATAGGGTGAGCACGGGTCGGATTGGTTAAGGTTTATGGTGAAATTAGAACCAAACCAATTGAATTATAATTAGTTCGGTTTGGTTTGGATTTACATTTTTTGTATATGTACCCGAACCAAACCAAACCGATTAAAAATGAATTGGTTCGGTTCGGATAATTGAGTACCCGATGAAATAGAAATTCATAAAAAAAAATAAAAAAACAAAATTTTTATCTTAAAAATTTTTTAAGTACAATAAATATGTAAAATCAATAGAAATAAACTAGACATGTTAAACACCAAATATATTAAAATCTAAACACATTAAATACAGTGGGAGTGGCTGCACTTGGAGAAGAAGTACTTCCAATAACAGTATCACTTACAGGTAAGGTGAGGTTTGAGAAAGCTCTGCTAGGGTTTACTTCATAGGGTGGGGAAACCTCTGCTAGTGTTAGGGTTATTGGGTGAGAAACTCAACATCATTAAAAGGCATATATATTTAAATTTTTTTTATTTAATTAATATATGGTCAGGTCCACGGGTTGGTTCGGGTTCTGCACCCTCAGAACTGTTACCCGAACCAATTACTAGAGAGAGGCATTGGTTTGGTTCGGATTGGACTCGATTACCCGTTGGTTTCAAAACTAATTTAACTGGTTCAGTTTGAGTTCGGACGGGTAATCAGGTACCCGCTACCCTTGCTCACCCTTAAACCCTAAACACAATTCAAGTACTAACTATATTGTATCTAGCTCGCTTTCCTAATTGATTTTTATCTTTACATTAAAGTTTTACTTTCTTTTTCTTTAATTTTTATCTTTTGTTTAACATTTTATCTTTCTTTCATCTTTGCCTTCTTAACATATTCTTACCACTCCCTAGATGTTTTATGAAAGTAATTATGAGATTCTCAACTTAAAGTTGTCTTCCTAAGGCTTTAAAAAAATTGCCTTTTTGCAATTATTTTATTATTAAATATTTTTAATAATATTTTATTATATATATATATTCAAAAATTACAAGTTGACCACAAAAATTTTATAAAAATTATATTTTCACCCCCTTAACTTTTGATATTTATAATTTAATCCCTCTAAACTTTTAGTATTTTATACTTTTCTCCCCAAAACATAAAAATATTTTTACTTTGAGCCCTAACAAGATCAAAGAGTTGTTTTTGATAAAACTAAAAGTGTTCTACGTAAATTCTTCAGATTCTTTCTTTAATTCTGACCCGTTTTTCAATCTTTTCGATAATTAATTTTTCCAAAAATTCAAATTAAATTAGTAGCCACTAAAGTCCCATGATTTCCACTTGATTTCAATACAAATTTATCCTCAATTTAAGGCCTAGGGTTTGTATTTCCAGCAACCCTCAAGAACAAAATTCATAGCTTGAATTTTATCAAATTTTCACCAAAATTTCACCAAGAATCACTCATATAAACAATCAATTTCAAGAATAACTAAACCATAAAATAATCACACAACTCAAACACAATTAATAAAGATTAATTTCACCAAATCTTAGCTTAATTTGCTGCTCCTAATTCGACTATCCTTCAAAGTGTTCTTAGAGCACTTTTTCCTCTTAAATCCAATCAAGAAAAACTTTAAATCTCATGAAGCATGCTTAACCGAAACTTTAGCAGCCATATAAGAAGATTATCCTCACCTTAAACTTGCTAGAAAATGAAATTTCTTGGCCCATAAGTAAAGCTAAGCAAGAGATCTATGAAAGAACATCAAGAAAACACAAGTTTAACAAGGTTTTCTTGAAACCAAATTGAAGAAGGAAGGAGAGCAGCACCTGATTTTGATCCAAGAAATGTCACATGATTTTGAAGAGGAAGAAGAAAGGATCACTTTATTCGATTTAAAATTTTGATTTGAGTTTTAGTTTGGAAGAAATCAAGATTTGAAGTTTCATGTGTTTAAAGTTTTCTCTCTTTTCTTTCTCTCTTATTTTTGGCCATTCAAGGTGGAAATGAGCAGCATGGAGTGCCTTGGGGGTGGGAGAAAACGTACTTGATGATGATTGGCTAGTTAGGGAAGTGGTTGAAAATCATATCTTTTTCAAAATCAAATTTCAAAATCTTATCTTTTTAAAATCTTTTTTGTTTCTTATCTTATCTTTTCTAACTTCAAATTTTAAAATAAAATCTTTTCGAATTTCAAAACTTTTTCAAAATTTAAAAATCTAAATTTCAAAAAATTTCAAATTTAAATTTCAAAAACCAAATTTCAAATTAAAAGTTTAAAAATCAAATTTAAATTTCAAATTTCAAAATTTTAAATTTTAATTTTCAAATTTTAATTTTCAAATTTTAAATCTTAAATTCAAATCTTTTCTCAATTTGTTACATATCTTCTCTCTCTTCTTTTTCAAAACTTCCTAACTAATTCTTCTCTTTCTTATTTTTTGAAAATTATTTTCATCTCTCTCTTCTATTTTCGAATTTCATAATTTCATTTTCAATTCTTTTTAAATTATTAATCTTATTTTTCGCAATTAATCAATAAATAAATTAAAAACAAAAATATTTTAATTCTGTTTATCTTTTCCATTGCTATTTCTTCTTCTACCTCTTCTATCTTTCTTCTTTCTTCTCTTCTTCTACCTTTCTTCATCATGAACCCAAATGGGAATGAAGAGTTCAGAAGAACCCTGGGATCTTACACAAATTCCACTGCTGACTTCTATGGAAGAAGTATTAGCAAACCTCACATCAGAGCAAGTAGCTTTGAACTCAACTCTCAACTCATTACTCTAGTACAGCAGAACTGCCAGTATTCTGGGCTTCCTCAGGAAGAACCTACAGAGTTCCTAGCAGATTTCTTAAAGATTGCTGATACAGTACACAGTGAGGGAATAGACCAAGATGCCTACAGATTATTGCTCTTTCCTTTTGTTGTAAAAGATCAAGCAAAAAGGTGGTTGGATAACTAGCCTAAAGTTAGTTTAAAACTTGGAAACAGTTAGTAGATAAGTTTTTAAATCAATACTTTCCCCCAAGGAAGATGACCCAGCTGAGGCTGGACATCCAAGGCTTCAAATAAGGAGATAATGAATCTCTTTATGATGCCTGGGAGAGGTACAGGAGGATGTTAAGAAAATATCCCACTGAAATATTTTCAAAATGGATACAGTTATACATCTTCTACTATAAACTTTCAGACATGGCTAGATTGTCTTTGGACCACTCTGTTGGTGGTTTCATACACATGAGAAAGACCATAGGAGAAGCTCAAGAGATTATTGAGACAATTACCACTAATCAGCATCTGTACTCATCTGCTGAGACTTCTATAATAGGAGAGGTTAAGGCAGTAGCTACTGAACCTAACCCTCCAGAACAGGATGGCCCATTGACTCAGCAACTGCACACCCTTGCCCAGCAACTATTGGAACTGTAAGAGGCTTTGCAAAAAACTCAGGCTTCTCACAGGAATGTAGAAGCCCAGCTGAGTCAAACAAGGCAGCAGTTATCTAAGTAGATAATAGAAGAACGCCAGGCTATCCAACTGAGGAGTGGGAAATCCTTAAATACCCAACCTCAATACAATAAGAAGGGAAACCAGGTCTCTGCACAGGATATCTCTGGGCGTTCAAACACCCAGGGAGGTATCACTCCTGGCATTGAACGCTAGGAAAGGGAAGAGACTGGGCGTTCAAACGCCCAAGGAGGCAGCACCCTTGGCGTTGAACGCCCACAAGGGGGTAGTGTCCCTGGCGTTGAATGCCAGGGAGGGGGCAGCAGCATGGGCGTTGAACGCCCAAGCAAAAGAGGTCAGTCACTCACTGATAACAACCCTCCTAAGTAAGCTAGTAACCCTCCTTCCAACTCACATGGCATTCGGCCTTCATCAACCAAGGTTGATGAGTATAAGGCTCAGATGCCGTTTCATCAGAAACTCTGTCAAGAGGAAAAAGATAAACAATTTGCCCGCTTTGTGAATTATTTCAGAACATTAGAGATAAAGATCCCTTTTGCAGAGGCTCTTGAACAGATACCATCTTATGCGAAGTTCATGAAGGACATCTTAAGTCATAAGAAGGATTGAAAAGAGATAGAAACAGTCCTCCTCACTGAAGAGTGCAGTGCAATCAATCAGAATAGCTTACAAGAGAAACTTAAGGATCCTGGAAGCTTTATGATACCATGCACTCTAGGTGATGCTTGTACAAGGACAACTCTATATGACCTTGGAGCAAGCATCAACCTAATACCTGCTTCCTTAATAAAGAAGCTGTGTTTGACTGATGAAGTCAAACCAACCCGCATATGCCTTCAACTTGCTTATGGTTCCATTAAGATACCATCATGAGTAATTGAAGACATGATTATTAGGGTTGGACCCTTTGCTTTTCCCTTGACTTTGTGGTGTTGGACATGGAAGGGCATAAGAGTGCATTCCTTATCCTAGGGAGACCCTTCTTAGTTATAGGATGGACCCTCATTGATGTTGAAAAAAGGGAAGTAACCCTAAGGGTCAATGAGGAAAAGTTCGTATTAAATGCTGTCAAAGCTATGCAGCATCCAGACATCCCTGAGGAATACATGAGCATTGACCTCATTGATTCCCTGGTGGAAGAGGTCAACATGGCCGAAAGCCTCAGGAAAGGGCTGAATGATATCCTTGATGATACCCAGCCTGATTCAGAGGAACCTCTGGAAACCTCTGAGGAAAAGGAGAAGCCTCCAAAGTTTGAGCTTAAGCCATTACCTTCCTCCCTGAAATATACATTTCTGGGAGATGGAGATACGTATCATGTGATCATAAGCTCTACCTTAGAACTACAGGAAGAAGAAGCACTAATTAAGGTGCTCAAAACGCATAGGACCGCCCTTGGGTGGACTATAAGTGACCTTAAGGGCATTAGCCCATCCCGATGCATGCATAAAATCCTGCTGGAGGATAATGCCAAACCTGTGGTACAACCACAGAAGCGATTGAATCCGGCTATGAAGGAAGTAGTGCAGAAGGAAGTCACTAAGCTCTGGGAGGCTGGATCATTTATCCCATTTCTAAAAGCCCCTGGGTGAGCCCTGTCCAGGTTGTTCCTAAGAAGGGAGGCATGACAGTGGTTCAAAATGAAAAAAATGAGCTGATCCCGAAAAGGACAGTTACAGGGTGGCGTATGTGCATTGACTATAGAAGACTCAATGATGCCACCAGGAAAGATCACATTCCTTTACCCTTCATAGACTAGATGCTAGAAAGACTAGCAGGTCAGGCTTTTTACTATTTCCTGGATGGATATTCCAGGTACAATCAAATAGCAGTGGATCCATAGGATCAAGAGAAAACAGCATTCACATGCCCATCTGGCGTGTTTGCCTACTAGCGAATGCCATTTGGCCTGTGCAACGCACCTGCCACCTTTTAATGATGTATGTTATCCATCCTCTCTGATATGGTAGAGAAGTTCCTTGAAGTATTCATGGATGACTTCTCTGTTTTTAGAGACTCATTTGACTCCTGTCTTGATCATCTGACCCGAGTTCTGAAAAGATGCAAAGAAACAAACCTAGTTCTAAACTGGAAAAAATGCCATTTCATGGTAATTGAAGGCATTGTTCTTGGACATCGGATCTCAAATAAGAAGATAGAAGTGGATCAAGCTAATGTGGAAGTGATAGAACACTTGTCTCCACCTACTAATGTCAAGGCAATCAGAAGTTTCCTAGGACATGCAGGATTTTACAAGCGGTTCATCAAAGATTTTTCAAAAATCGCAAAACCCCTGTGCAATCTCTTGGCCACTGATGTTCCATTCGTCTTTGACCAAGAATGCCTGCACACCTTTGAAACTCTGAAAGCCAAGTTTGTCACTGCTCCTATCATCTCTGCACCCAACTGGGACTTACCATTTGAACTAATGTGTGATGCCAGTGATCATGCAATTTGTAACACCCTAATATTCAAATCCTTATGCTCGAGTCATAAGTCAATGATATTATGGTGGTACGACTCTTAGGTGGATTTTTAATACATAATTATAAGTAAAATTGAAAGGAGTATTAATCGAGAAGCCTGAAAAGTGTAAAAATAAAATCGCGAAATCGTATCACTCACGCATCGACAACTAAAAGATAAAGCATAATATCGAAAGCGTTATAAGGATAAAGTCATAAAGGAGAATAAGAGAAGGACAGTATACAGATATATAACATAAGTAAATAGCCACTAGTCGCAACCCGCGAAGTTTAGGCTGGCTAGGGTACAGTATAAAAGTAGTTGACAACAGTATCTCCTAATCTCTCCCTAAAGAAACATAAGAGCCTCTATAGGCAAGTCCAAAAGAGTTCAATACATAATATGAGCTTTTCCAAATAAAAGTGGAGAGATTCTAAGCAAAATATAAAGTAGAGAATATAAAGATCTTTGCCATCTCTCAGATGAATCACAACTCACTTCTGAGCACCTGGACCTGTATCTGAAAAACAAGAGATATATACGAAATGAGAACCCCCGACCCATGGGTTCCCAGTATGGTAAAAGTGCCAAATAAATACAATGCATTCTAATAAAAACTCACTAAGCATCCAAAACTTCCTTTCACCAAATATTCATCCTATGTTCTCGCTAATCCATAAATAGGCAACTCTCATAAGGGAATGCTAAATTTTATTCATATTCCTCATGCTTCATAACTTTCTAACTCTTCGACAAATCAGAATTGGAATCATAAGCCAAACCGTCACCAGTTACTTTGTCTCAGCAATTCTATATCAATACTTCATATTCTCACCTGGAGCAAGTGAAATCACTTCACTACGTCTACCCAGGGAACTCAAATTATCTCAATATCAACCTGGAGCAGTAAAATCACTTCACTGCATCAACACAGGGAACTCAAATTGTCACAGTCAGTAATCATCATTTTAAATTAATCATATCATTATTCCATCTCAACAAGAATAGCCCTCAGCGTCAACCGACACCAGCATGAAGGACCTCTCAGTTGTACAAACACAATCAATACAGACAAGTAATACACAATTAAGGTACAAGTAAAACAGATAGCATATAGTCAGGTAACATAGCATATATGATACAGCAATCCAAATAAATGGGCAAACCCAAACAATTCAAACATATGCAAATGATGTATGCATGCCCTATGGCTGATGAGTCTCATCTGTCAGTTATAAAGCCAACCCGACAAGTCCTGGTAGCTAACCATTGGACTGTCCCTCTGTCGTGCATCCCCAACTCGAGTTATTCACAATCATAATCATAATCACACAACACCCACACTGGTGTTTATTCACGGAGGCGAGCTCATCCGGAACTTTCACAGTGTCTAGCCACACTTACGATATAGGGTCAGCAGAATCTCAGATCTCAACCTGGAGCAAGTGGAGCCGACCCACTGCATCTACCCAAGGAAATTTGAAACTCAGATAGTTTCATAAATCTCAAATCAACCTCGACTGGGAGCAAGTGGGGGATAACGACTACATCTACCCCAGGAGTTGCAAACCAAACCCGGAGCAAGTGGAATCAATGCTACTGCATCTACCCAGGCAGGTGTTTAAAAGTTCAACTTGGAGCGAGTGGAATCACCACTACTGCCGCTACTACCCAGGCGTCACAATCTCTGACCTGGAGCAAGTGGGACGAACCACAACCCTTCTACTACCCAGGCATCACAATTTCTGACCTGGAGCAAGTAGGATGAACCACAACCCTTGCTACTACCTAGGCATCTCAAACATACATTCATTCAAAACTCCATAATTAAACTCATTTATCATAATCCTTCTTCCCATCTCATACCCGGAGCAAGTGGACAACGCCACTGCCTACTACCTCGGGTTCACACATCACATTCAACACGTTCCATCATTATTCCCTTACCACATTTAGTCATTAATCATATACATATACATACTCAGCCATAATTCAATTCTTATCACAGCCATCTGGCTCATACTGTACACAGTACTTTCACCTTCATCCTTAGCAACTCATACAATTATCATTACTCATCATTCATCATTCGTTCTTACTTTACTTCATCCGTAAGTTACCAGATGTCCTAACTTCTCTTCATTACTAGGCATACTATAAAAATTTAAGGCTTAAAGGATGAAAGTGGAGGCTTAGAAGTCTGAAATTCAGCTTTAAAACTCAAAAATCAATTTCTGCCAAAAACAAGGTCACGCGTGCATGTCGCCCACGTGCACGCGTGGAAGACTGAAAAAGTAAAGTGACGCGTGAGCGTCGCCCATGCGCCCATGTGGGAATCAGAAAAGCAGAGTGACGCGTGTGCGTCAGCCACGCATACGTGTGGGTGCATTTTGTGCTTCTCGCACAAAACCAGCACAGTACCCGCACAACTCTCTGAATTTTCTACGAGGCATTCGTATCAGTGCAGCAATACGTACGCGTCGGCCAGGCGCACGCATGGGTGAGTAAAAATCGAGATTGACGCGTGCGCGTCGGCCACACGTGCGCGTGGAAGCACGATATTCCAAAATTTTTACCAAGTTAAAAAAGCTGCAGAATTACATTTTCAAACCCCAAACTTCCAACACACATAACTTCTTCTACAAAATTCCTTTTTCATCTATTTTCTGAACTGTTGGAAAGATCGTTGAATAAACTTTCATAAAAATCTAATTTTGAAGAATTCCAAACTCCGTGGACCGAGTTACGGACCACCAAAGTTGGTCAAAAATCAATTTCTACCCAAAAATAGAAATCACCAATTTTTCCAATGTTCACAGGCTAAATTCATTTCCACTCATCCAAAAGACCACAACCCAACCACATTCACATAATTACACTCAACTAAAACCAAACCTACCTCATCTACATAATTTCACCCAAAACTATCAAATCCCACACCTTAATTCCTCAAACCTGATTATTCAATAATCAAACCAATTATTCACACATTCAATATCAAAGATCCTTCCAATCTCTTATATCATCACACAATACACACATCAACTTACCTTCCTTACCTCTTTCTGGCCTCCGGCCCAAGATTCATGGCCTCCGGCCCAAATTCACAATTTAAATACATATTCCACAAACCAATATTCATTATCCAATTCATCAAATCCTCAACGCACCAAACATACAAATTCACACAATTCTCAACTCAATCATTAATTTATATTACATATCAACTATGCATATTAGTGCCAACCATTCACACAATCCAAACTTAATCTTAGGGGCATCTAGCCTAGGAATTCTCATCACACCACACGGTACTTAAATGAAACTTAAACCGTACCTCTTGTAGCCAAAATAATTGAACTTCTTCTTGAGAGTCTCCACCAATCCTTAGCTCCAACCCTCACCAAAGCTCCTCAAGCAATATCAATCTTCCAATTGTGCACCAAAATTACCCAATACTCTAACATAATCAATTATCACACTTATAATCAACCTAGGGTTCATGAAATTGATAAATCACAAGGGTTTGAGTACTTCTTACCTCAGCCCATATGAAATAGGGATAGAACCCACTTAGAATCCATGTTAGAGTATGTCTAAACAACCAAAATCACAAGATTTTAACACTAACTACCCAAAAATGCGTAACGGTGGGGAATTTAGAAAACTGGGAAGAGATGAATGAAATACTGGTGTACAAAATTGTGATCCCTGGTAATGGCTCCAAAAAATTGGTGCTCTAATCTTAATTCATAATTTGTCACAACTTTGATACAACTAACCAGCAAGTGCACTGGGTCGTCCAAGTAATAAAACCTTATGTAAGTAAGGGTCGATCCCACGGAGATTGTTGGTATGAAGTAAGCTATGGTCATCTTGTAAATCTCAGTCAGGCGGATATTAAATGGTTATGGAGTTTTCGAATAATAATAGTAAATAAACAATAAAAGGTCTCATCCCCAGAGGGGAACCGAAGTAACCAAGACTTTGAATACAATGATAAAAAGTTCTATATATATACTAAACTAGCTACTAGGGTTTACAAAAGTAAGTAATTGATGCATAAATCCACTTCCGGGGCCCACTTGGTGTGTGCTTGGGCTGAGCTTGAAGTTTACATGTGCAGAGGCTTCTTTTGGAGTTGAACGCCAAGTTGTAACGTGTTTTTGGCGTTCAACTCTGGTTTGTGACGTGTTTCTGGCGTTTAACTCCAGACTGCAGCGTAGAACTGGCGTTCAATGCCTTTTTGCATCGTCTAAAATCGGGCAAAGTATGGACTATTATATATTGCTGGAAATCCCTGGATGTCTACTTTCCAACGCCGTTGAGAGCGCGCCATTTG
>NC_029791.2:104378015-104378847 GCF_000816755.2 Arachis ipaensis
CTTAGGCCAGGATTTTATTCCTTTAGGTTCTCCTATCCACTGATGCTCAAAGCCTTGGATCCTTTTTATTACCCTTGCCTTTTGGTTTTAAGGGCTATTGGCTTTTTGCTCTTGCCTTTTGGTTTAAAGAGCTTTTGGCTTTTTCTGCTTGCTTTTTTTTCTTTTTCTATTTTTTTCGCCATTTTTTTCTTTTTTTTTTTCTACAAGCTTTTGTATTCACTACTTTTTCTTGCTTCAAGAATCATTTTTATGATTTTTCAAATTATCAAATAACATTTCTCCTTTTCATCATTCTTTCAAGAACCAACATATTTAACATTCATAAACATCAACTTCAAAAGACATATGCACTGTTCAAGCATTCATTCAGAAAACAAAAAGTATTGTCACCACATCAAAATAATTAAACTAGTTTCAAGGATGAATTCGAAACCATGTACTTCTTGTTCTTTTGTTTTTAAAACATTTTTCATTTAAGAGAGGTGATGGATTCATATTCACTACTTTAAGGCATAGACACTTAGACACTAATGATCATGTAATAAAGACACAAACATAGATAAACATTTAACATAAGAAAACGAAAAATAGAAAATTTGAGAACAAGGAATGAGTCCACCTTAGTGATGGTGGCGTTTCCTTCTTGAGGAACTAATGATGTCCTTGAGCTCTTCTATGTCTCTTCCTTGTCTTTGTTGCTCCTCCCTCATTGCTCTTTGATCTTCTCTAATTTTATGGAGGATGATGGAGTGATCTTGATGTTCCACCCTTAATTGTCCCATGTTGGAACTTAATTCTCCTAGGGAGGTGTTGATTTGCTCCCAAAAATTCT
>NC_029791.2:104378875-104398634 GCF_000816755.2 Arachis ipaensis
TGTAACTTCAGACCGGTTGCTAGTGGGAATGATTGAGCGTTGAATGAACTCCAACCATCCTCTAGCTACGGGCTTAAGGTCCAGTCTTCTCAGTTGAACCGGTTTGCCTTTTGAGTTAATCTTCCATTGAGCTCCTTCCACACATATGTCCATGAGGACTTGGTCCAACCTTTGATCAAAGTTGACTCTTCTTGTGTAGGGGTGTGCGTTCTCTTCCATCATTGGCAAGTTGAACGCCAACCTCACATTTTTCGGACTAAAATCTAAGTATTTCCCCCGAACCATGGTGAGATAATTCTTTGGGTTTGGGTTCTTACTTTGATCATGGTTTCTAGTGATCCATGCATTAGCATAGAACTCTTGAACCATTAGAATTCCGACTTGGTGGATGGGGTTTGTTAGAACTTCCCAACCTCTTCTTTGGATCTCATGTCGGATCTCCGGATACTCATTTTTATTGAGTTTGAAAGGGACCTCGGGGATCACCTTCTTCTTGGCCCAACATCATAAAAATGGTCTTGATGGGCTTTGGAGATGAATCTTTCCATCTCCCATGACTCGGAGGTGGAAGCTTTTGTCTTCCCTTTCCCTTTTCTAGAGGATTCTCCGGTCTTAGATGCCATCACTGGTAATGAAAAAATAAAAAGCTTATGCTTTTACCCACACCAAACTTAGAATATTGCTCGCCCTCGAGCAAGAGAAGAAAGAAAAGAAGAAGAAGAAGAAGATATGGAGGGGAGGGAGAGACAGTTGTGTTTCGGCCAAGAAGGGGAAGAGAGGGTTGTGTTGTGTGAAAATGAAGAAGAATGGAGGGGTTTATATAGTGAAGGGAGAGGGGTCAGGTTCGGCCATTTAGGTGGGTTTGGGTGGGAAAGTGATTTTGAATTTTGAAGGTAGGTGGGGTGTATGAGGTAGGTTTATGGGGAAGAGTGGGTGGATGTGAGTGGTGAATGGGTAATAGGGAAGAGAGAGATTGAGGTGATTGGTGAAGGGTTTTGGGGAAGGATGTTTATTGGGAAGAGAGGATGAATGAGAAGAGGGAAGAGTATGAGTGGAGGTAGGTGGGGATCCTGTGGGGTCCACAGATGCTGAGTTGATCCTGTGGGGTCCACAGGTCCTGAGGTGTCAAGGATTTACATCCCTGCACCAATTAGGCATGTAAAAATGCCTTTGCATGCAATTCTGGCATTTAAACGCCGAATTGATGCTTGTTCTGGGTGTTCAGCACCCAGATGCAGCATGTTTCTGGCGTTCAACGCCAGATCCATGCTCTGTTCTGGCGTTGAACGCCAGCCAGATGCTCCTTACTAGCGTTTAAACGCCAGTAAGTCCCTCCTCTAGGGTGTGATTTTTCTTCTGCTGTTTTTGATTCTGTTTTTAATTTTTGTATTTATTTTGTGACTCCACATGATCATGAACCTAATAAAACATGAAAAAACAATAAAAATAAAAATAAAATTAGATAAATAAAAATTGGGTTGCCTCCCAACAAGCGCTTCTTTAATGTCAATAGCTTGACAGTGGGCTCTCATGGAGCCACACAGGTGATCAGGTCAATTTTATAGACTCCCAACACCAAACTTAGAGTTTGGATATGGGAGTTCAACACCAAACTTAGAGTCTGGCTGAGGCCTCTCAACACCAAACTTAGAGTTTGACTATGGGGGCTTTAGTTGACTCTGTACTGAGAGAAGCTTTTCATGCTTCCTCTCCATTGTTACAGAAAGAGATCCTTGAGTTTTAAACACAAGGTTGTCCTCATTTAGTTGAAGGACCAACTCTCCTCTGTCTACATCAATCACAGCTCTTGCTGTGGCTAGGAAGGGTCTTTCAAGGATGATGGATTCATCCTCATCCTTCCCAGTATCTAGGATTATGAAATCAGCAGGGATGTAAAGGCATTCAACCTTTACTAACACGTCCTCTACTAGTCCATAAGCCATTTTCATAGATTTTTCTGCCATTTCTAATGAGAAATTGGCAGCCTGTACCTCAAGGATTCCCAGTTTCTCCATTACAGAGAGTGGCATGAGGTTTATCCCTGACCCAAGGTCACATAGAGCCTTCTCAAAGGTCATGGTGCCTATGGTACAAGGTATTAAGAACTTTCCAAGATCCTGTTTCTTCTGAGGCAATGTCAGTTGATCTAGATCACTCAGTTCATTGATGAGCAAGGGAGGTTCATCTTCCCAAGGCTTATTACCAAATAATTTGTCATTCAGCTTCATGATTGCACCAAGATACTTGGCAATTCGCTCTTCAGTAACATCCTCATTCTCTTCAGAAGAAGAATACTGATCAGAGCTCATGAAGGGCATAAGGAGGTTCAATGGAATCTCTATGTTCTCTAGATGAGCCTCAGATTTCTTTGGCTCCTCAAAGGAAAACTCCTTGTTGATTACTGGACGTCCCAGGAGGTCTTCCTCACTGGGATTCACGTCCTCTTCCTCCCCTGTAGGTTCGGCCATGATGGTTATATCAATGGCCTTGCACTCTCTCTTTGGATTCTCTTCTGTATTGCTTGGGAGAGTATTAGGAGGAGTTTCAGTGATCTTCTTACTCAGCTGGCCCACTTGTGCTTCCAAATTTCTAATGGAAGACCTTGTTTCATTCATGAAACTCACAGTGGCCTTAGATAGATCAGAGACTAAATTTGCTAAGCTAGATGGATTCTGCTCAGAATTCTCTGTCTGTTGCTGAGTGGATGATGGAAAAGGTTTACTATTGTTAAACCTGTTTCTTCCACCATTATTAAAGCCTTGTTGAGGCATTTGTTGATCCTTCCATGAGGGGTTATAGGTGTTTCCATAAGGTTCACCCATGTAATTCACCTCTGCTATTGCAGGGTTCTCAGGATCATAAGCTTCTTCTTCAGAAGATGCCTCTTTAGTACTGTTGGATGATTCCTTCAATCCATTCAGACTCCGAGAGATCATATTGACTAATTGAGTCAATATTTTATTCTGAGCCAATATGGCATTCAGAGTATCAATTTCAAGAACTCCCTTCCTCTGAGGCGTCCCATTACTTACAGGATTCCTCTCAGAAGTGTACATGAACTGGTTATTTGCAACCATGTCAATGAGTTCCTGAGCTTCTGCAGGTGTTTTCTTTAGGTGAATGGATCCACCTGCAGAATGGTCCAGTGACATCTTTGATAACTTAGACAGACCATCATAGAATATATCCAGGATGGTCTATTCTGAAAGCATGTCAGAAGGACACTTTTTGGTCAGTTCCTTGTATCTCTCCCAAGCTTCATAGAGGGATTCTCCTTCTTTCTGTCTGAAGGTTTGAACATCCACTCTAAGCTTACTAAGCTTTTGAGGAGGGAAGAACTTGGCTAAGAAATCCGTGACCAGCTTATCCCAAGAGTTCAGGCTATCCTTAGGTTGAGAGTCCAACCATACTCTAGCTCTGTCTCTTACAGTAAACGGGAAAAGCACAAGCCTGTAGACATCGGGACCAACCCCATTGGTCTTAACAGTGTCACAGATCTGCAAGAATTCAGTTAAGAACTGAAAAGGATCTTCAGATGGAAGTCCATGAAACTTACAATTCTGCTGCATCAGAGAAACTAATTGAGGTTTCAGCTCAAAATTGTTTGCTCCAATGGCAAGAATGGAGATGCTTCTTCCATGTAAATTGGAATTAGGTGCAGTGAAGTCACCAAGCATCCTCCTTGCATTATTATTATTTTTGGCTGCCATCTCCTCTTCCTGTTCGAAAATTCCTGTAAGGTTGTCTCTGGATTGTTGTATTTTAGCTTCTCTTAGTTTCCTTTTTAGAGTCCTTTCAGGTTCAGGATCTGCTTCAACAAGAATGTTTTTGTCCTTGCTCCTGCTCATATGACAAAGAAGGGAATAGAAAATAATAATAGGGATCCTTTTTACCACAGTATAGAGGTTCCCTTGTGTGAGTAGAAGAAAAGAAGAAAAAGAATGAAGAAGAGAAGAATTCGAACTCAAAGGAGAAGAAGGGGTTCGAATTTTTGGGTGAGGAGAAGTGTTAGTAAGTAATTAAATAAATAGAAGAAGATGAGAGAGAGAAATTTTTGAAAATAATTTTTTGAAAAGAAGTTGATAATTTTCGAAAATTAAAGGGTAAAAAATTTAAAATTAAAATTTAAAACAATTAATTAATTAAAAGGAATTTTTGAAAAAGAGGGAGGTATTTTCGAAAATTAGAGAGGGAAGAGTAGTTAGGTGGTTTTGAAAAAGATAAGAAATAAACAAAAAGTCAATTAGTTAGTTGAAAAAGATTTGAAAATCAATTTTGAAAAGATAAGAAGATAAGAAGTTAGAAAAGATATTTTAAAATCAAATTTTTGAAAAAGATATGATTTAAAAAGATATGATAGAAAGATATGATTAAAATTAGTTTTGAAAAAGATTTGAATTTTAAAATCAAAATTAATGACTTGACTCACAAGTAATCACAAGATATGATTCTAGAACTTAAAGTTTGAATCTTTCTTAACAAGAAAGTAACAAACTTAAAATTTTTGAATCAAAACATTAATTGTTGATAATATTTTCGAAAATTATGAGATGAAATTAAGAAAAAGATTTTTGAAAAATATTTTTAAAATTTTCGAAAATAAATAAGAAAAATGAAAAAGATTTGATTTTTGAAAAAGATTTTGAAAAAGATAAGGTTTTTAAATTGAAAATTTGATTTGACTCATAAGGAACAACTAAATTTTAAAAAATTTTGAAAAAGTCAACTCAAATTTTTGAAAATTTATGAGTGAAAAAGGGAAAGATATTTTTTTTTATTTTTGAATTTTTAATGATGAAAGAGAAAAACATCAAAAAGACTCAATGCATGAAAATTTTGGATCAAAACATGTGATGCATGCAAGAACACTATGAATGACAAGATGAATACCAAGAACACTTTGAATGTCAAGATGAACACCAAGAACTTATTTTTGAAAAATTTTCCAGAAAAGAAAACATGCAAGACACCAAACTTAAAAATTTTTAATTTTTAGACACTATGAATGCAAAGATGCACATGAAAAACAACAAAAGACACAAAATAAGAAAACATCAAGATCAAACAAGAATACTTACCAAGAACAACTTGAAGATCATGAAGAACACTATGAATGCATGAATTTTCGAAAAATGCATAAATTTTTTTTAAAAAAATGCAATTGACACCAAACTTAAAAATTGACTTAAGACTCAAACAAACAACATAAAATATTTTTTATTTTTATGATTTTATTAATTTTTTTGGATTTTTGTATATTTTTATTTTTTTTGAAAACATATAGAGAAAAGGAAGCAATGAATTCAAAGTCCTCAATCAAGATTCCAGGAATCATACCAGGTTAGTCTAAAGCTTGATGGCCAGCCAAACTTCAGCATACCATTTTGAAACATTAGAATTCATTCTTAAAATTTTTAAAATAATTTTCGAAAACAAAGGGAAAAAATTTTTTTGAAAGATTTTTGAAGAAATTTTTTTTTAAAATAAAACAAAAAAAAATTACCTAATCTGAGCAACAAGATGAACCGTCAGTTGTCCAAACTCGAACAATCCCCGGCAACGGCACCAAAACCTTGGTGTACGAAATTGTGATCCCTGGTAATGGCTCCAAAAACTTGGTGCTCTAATCTTAATTCATAATTTGTCACAACTTCAATACAACTAATCAGCAAGTGCACTGGGTCGTCCAAGTAATAAAACCTTACGTGAGTAAGGGTCGATCCCACGGAGATTGTTGGTATGAAGCAAGCTATGGTCATCTTGTAAATCTCAGTCAGGCGGATATTAAATGGTTATGGAGTTTTCGAATAATAATAGTAAATAAACAGAAAATAAAGATAGAAATACTTATGTAATTCATTGGTGAGAATTTCAGATAAGCGTTTAGAGATGCTTTCGTTCCTCTGAACCTCTGCTTTCCTACTGTCTTCATCCAACCAGTCCTACTCCTTTCCATGGCAAGCTTTATATAGGGCATCACCGTTATCAATGGCTACATCCCATCCTCTCTGTGAAAAAGGTCCAAATACTCTGTCATGGCACGGCTAATCATCTGAGGTTATCGATCATACTGGAATAGGATTCACCTTCCTTTTGCGTCTGTCACTACGCCCAGCACTCGCGAGTTTGAAGTTCGTCACAGCCATCCCTTCCCAGATCCTACTCAGAATACCACAGACAAGGTTTAGATTTTTCGGATCTCAAGAATGGCCATCCATGGGTTCTAACTTATACCACGAAGATTCTAATATCTCGGACTCGGTCCTCTGTATTAGATATCTAAGAGATACTCATTCTAGCTTGTTTGCATGTAGAACGGAAGTGTTTATTAGGCACACGTTCATAAGTGAGAATGATGATGAGCGTCACATAATCATCACATTCATCATGTTCTTGGGTGCGAATGGATATCTTAGAAGCGGAATAAGTTGAATTGAATAGAAAATAGTAGTACTTTGCATTAAATCATGAGGAACAGCAGAGCTCCACACCTTAATCTATGGAGTGCAGAAACTCTATCGTTGAAAATACATAAGTGATAATGGAGTTCATTGGTCTCGGCCCCAGAGGGGAACCGGAGTAACCAAGACTGTGAATACAATGATAAAAAGTTCTATATATATACTAAACTAGCTACTAAGGTTTACAGAAGTAAGTAATTGATGCATAAATCCACTTCCGGGGCCCACTTGGTGTGTGCTTGGGCTGAGCTTGAAGTTTACACGTGCAGAGGCTTCTTTTGGAGTTGACCGCCAAGTTGTAACGTGTTTTTGGCGTTCAACTCTGGTTTGTGACGTGTTTCTGGCGTTTAACTCTAGACTGCAGCGTAGAACTGGCGTTCAACGCCTTTTGTGTCATCTAAACTCGGGCAAAGTATGGACTATTATATATTGTTGGAAATCCCTGGATGTCTACTTTCCAACGCCGTTGAGAACGCACCATTTGGAGTTCTATAGCTCCAGAAAATCCACTTTGAGTGCAGGGAGGTCAGAATCCAACAGCATCAGCAGTCCTTCTTCAACCTCTGAATATGATTTTCGCTCAAGTCCCTCAATTTCAGCCAGAAAATACCTGAAATCATAGAAAAATACACAAACTCATGGTAAGGTCCAGAAATGTGAATTTAACATAAAAACTAATAAAAACATCCCTAAAAGTAACTAGATCCTACTAAAAATATACTAAAAATAATGCCAAAAAGTGTATAAATTATCCGCTCATCAAATACTCACCACAAAACTTAGATAAAATTGTAGAGGATGAGAAGAGCAACGCGTGGCCACAAACGGCTCGACAATCGGAGTTTCGTAGCTCAAGTTATGGTGATTTGAAGTTGGAACTAGGATTAGGTTTTCTCCTTTCTTCTCTCTTCTCTCAATTTCGGCCCTCGCCCACTAAATGGGAGTTGTGGCTGTTGAATGGCCTTAAGTTAAGGCTTATATATACTGGGCTTGGGTCCACTTGGGCCCAATTCACTTGATTTAGTCTGTTGGCCCAATTTTGGGCCAAAACCTTTAAGATTAACGCTTTAAATCACATTTTAAATATTTCTATCTTCCCTAATTATAAATCCTAATTTCTTAACCTTATTTACTTATAATCAATTTTCTCAGCTGTAGTACCAGACAGATCTCAGCCGGTACTGTCGGTCAAAATTCAGTGCACGTTTTTACGCAGAAAACTATATTTTTCGACTCAGAAAAATCCACTGAGTCCAAATATCATATTTAAATTATCAAATTCCGATTGCTAGATTTTCTAACCATATTCGCTCCTATTTAATTTATTATTTAATTAATTACAATTTGACCAGGTTTTACACAATTGGCGCAGTCCTGGGGCAAAGACATGATAAGCTTCTGCATGTCATTTATTATGCTAGTCGTATATTAAATGATGCACAGAAAAACTACACTACTACAGAAAAGGAGCTACTTGCAGTAGTCTATGCCATTGACAAGTTCAGATCCTACCTAGTTGGATCTAAGGTCATTATTTATACTGACCATGCTGCTCTAAAGTATCTGCTCACCAAGCAGAATTCTAAACCCCGACTTATAAGATGAGTATTACTCCTGCAAGAGTTTGATATAGAAATTAGAGACAAAAAACAGATAGAAAATTAGGTGGCTGATCACTTGTTCCAGATTGAGCCAATAGCAGGGACTTCTTCTCCTTCCACTGACATATCCGAATCCTTTCCAGATGAGCAACTCTATACCATCCGAACAGTACCTTGGTTTGCAGACATTGTAAATTTCAAGGCTATAAGGTTTATTCCCAAGGAATTTACCAGGCAGCAAGCCCGAAAACTCATGCATGATGCAAAATATTACCTATGGGATGAGACATATCTCTTTAAGAGATGATTGGATGGAATAATCTTACGCTGTGTGTCTGAAGAAGAAGCACAGAGAATTCTATGACATTGCCATGGCTCTGACTATGGAGGACACTTTGGAGGTGAGCGAACAGCCACCAAGGTACTCCAAAGTGGCTTTTACTGGCCTACTCTCTTTAAGAATTCTAGAGAGTTCGTCCATAACTGTGATAGTTGCCAAAGGGCTGGCAATCTCCCTCATGGTCACATCATGCCTCAGCAAGAAATCCTAGAGATTAAGTTGTTTGATGTATGGGGCAAAGATTTCATGGGACCCTTCCCGCCTTCATACTCAAACTTCTACATCCTTGTGGCAGTAGATTATGTGTCCAAATGGGTTGAAGCAATAGCAACACCTACTAATGACACCAGAGTAGTAATGAAGTTCCTCCAAAAGAACATCTTCAGTAGATTTGGTGTCCTTAGGACACTAATTAGTGATGGAGGTACTCATTTCTGCAACAGACAGTTGGATTCTGTCTTAAACTATTACAGAGTTCACCATAAAGTAGCAACATCATATCATCCCCAGACAAATAGTCAAGCCGAAGTCTCAAATAGAGAACTTAAGTGAATCTTAGAGAGGATAGTAAGTGCCTCTAGAAAGGATTGGGCTAGAAAGTTTGATGACACTCTTTGGGCATACAGAACAGCTTTCAAAACCCTCATTGGAACTTCACCATACCAGCTGGTATATGGAAAGTCCTGTCATTTGCCAGTGGAACTAGAACATAAAGCCTATTGGGCTACTAGATTCCTCAACCTTGATGCTAAGGCAGTAGGAGAGAAACAGCTTCTCCAACTAAATGAGTTGGACGAATTCCACTTAAATGCATTTGAAAATGCAAAGATCTATAAGGAAAAGGTAAAAAGGTGGCATGACAGGAAGTTAGCTTCTAGATTCTTTGAACCAGGACAAAAAGTCCTGCTCTTCAACTCAAGACTCAAATTATTTCCTGGGAAACTCAAATCTCGCTGGAAGGGAACGTATGTGATTACAAATGTATCATCTTACGGGCACATAGAACTTCAAGGTAAAGACCCTGAAAATAGGTTCACTGTCAATAGACAGAAGGTTAAGCATTACCTTGAAGGAGATATAGAACCAGGAGGTTCGAAACTGTTGCTAAGCTAAGCATAGTGAAGTCCAGCTAAAGACATTAAAGAAGCGTTTATTGGGAGGCAACCCAATATTCACTCATACATTATTAATTTCCTGGTTGTTTCTATTTTAATCAATTTTCTTTTCAATTAGTTTTCATTATGTTTTAAGTTAATTTTAATGATTAGTGATCATGGACAATGCTTAAACAGAGACAGAATGATGCAAAACAGCAAACAGAATACCCTGGAGTAAGGATCTCTCTAGCGTTAAACACCAGAAAGGGAAGGCAATTGGGCATTTAAAATGCCCATGGAGGCAACAAGCCTGGCGTTAAACGCCAACCAGGAGGCCCTGGCTGGGCGTTTAACGCCCTAAAGGGAGCACAAGCCTGATGTTAAACGCCAGCCAAGAGGCCCTAGCTGGGCGTTTAACGCCCAAGAGGGAGGAACACTCTGACAATATATAATAGTCCATACTTTGCTTCAGATTTGAAGGCTCAAAACTGGCGTCTAATGCCAACTTCCTGCCCCCTTCAGGCGTCCAGCACCCAAAGAGCAGAGCCCAACGTCCAAATGCCCAGAGAGGACCTCCTAGCCAGCGTTCAACGCCCCAGAGACCTCCTAACACGTGGATCTCATCAAGGCTCAGCCCAAACACTCACCAAGTGGGCCCCAGAAGTGAATTTTAGCACTAAAAATACTGTTTTACCCTTACTAGTCATTAGTTTACTATTTAAGAGTTATTTTACATAATCATTCGGACAATTATACACCATATTCGAGTTTTACATTGTATTTTCCTTTCAGTATGAGTTTCTAAACCTCCTAGGTTGAGGGGAGGAGCCTTGCTGAGTCCTATGAATTAATAAAAGTATTACTGTTTCTTCTTCGATCCGTGTTTGATTAATTCTAAGATGTATATTCGTTCTTCATCAATATGAATGCGTTGAACTGGCATAAGGTTATCACATTCTACATGGGTTTAGAGTGCGTCTTTCATCGGACAATGATGAACCACCAGCTTGAATATATGTCTCTCAGACGGCTAATCAACGACTTCGTTGGAGACTTCTCGAGATACCAGTTCAACCGATTTACGGGGAGATTAGGGTCTCTGTGGTAGAGGCTATAACCAAAGGCGTAGTGGTGCACGAAATTGTGATCTCTAAAACAGCGCCAACAACTTGGTATGCACGAAAATAATCTCACCTCTTTGTCACAACTCCGCACAACTAACCAGCAAGTGCATTGGGTCGTCCAAGTAATAAACCTTACGTGAGTAAGGGTCAATCCCACGGAGATTGTCGGCTTGAACCAAGCTATGGTCATCTTGTAAATCTCAGTCAGGCAAATTCAAATGTTCATGAGTTTGATAATTAAATTATAATTAAAACATAAAAGAAGATAGAGATACTTATGTAATTCATTGGTGGGATTTCAGATAAGCGTATGGAGATGCTTTGTTCTTTCTGAACCTCTGCTTTCCTACTGCTTCCATTCAATCATTCATACTCCTTTCCATGGCAAGCTGTATGTTGGGCATCACCGTTGTCAATGGCTACTTCCTGTCCTCTCAGTGAAAATGGTCTAAATGCACTGTCACCGTACGGTTAATCATCTGTCGATTCTCGATCATGTTGGAGTAGGATCCATTGATCCTTTTGCGTCTGTCACTACGCCCAACACTCGTGAGTTTGAAGCTCGTCACAGTCATCCCTTCCCAGATCCTACTCGGAATACCACAGACAAGGTTTAGACTTTCTGGATCTCAGGAATAGCCGCCAATAATTCTAGCTTATACCACGAAGACTCCGATCTTTTGGAATGGAAGCTAAGAGATACACGCTCGATCTAAGGTAGAACGGAAGTGGTTGTCAGGCACGCGTTCATAGGTTGAGAATAGTAATGAGTGTCACGGATCATCATATTCATCATGTTGAAGTGAAAGCGAATATCTTAGAATAGGAATAAGCTTGAATTGAATAGAAAAACAATAGTACTTTGGATTAATTCATGAGGAGCAGCAGAGCTCCACATCTTAATCTATGAGGTGTAGAAACTCCACCGTTGAAAATTACATAAGTGAAAGTGGTCCAGGCATGGCCGAATGGCCAGCCCCCTAAACGTGATCAATGATCAAAAGTGATACAAAGATAGTCTCAAAAATGATCAAAATATGTTCAAAAGATGATCAAAAGATGTGAAATAAATCACTAAAAGTAGTTTTTATACTAAACTAGTAGCTAGGGTTACATAAGATAAGTAATTGATGCAGAAATCCACTTCCGGGTCCACTTGGTGTGTGCTTGGGCTTAGCATTGAGCTTTCATGTGTAGAGACTCTTTTTGGAGTTAAACGCCAGGTTGTAGCCTGTTTCTGGCGTTTAACTTCAGAATAGGGCAGGAAATTGGCGTTTGAACGCCAGTTTGCATCATCAAAACTCGGGCAAAGTATAGACTATTATATATTGCTGGAAAGCCCTGGATGTCTACTTTCCAACGCAATTGAGAGAGCGCCGATTGAGCTTCTGTAGCTCCTGAAAATTTACTTCAAGTGCAGGGAGGTCAGAATCCAACAGCATCTGCAGTCCTTCTTCAGCCTCTAAATTAGATTTTTGCTCAAGTCCCTCAATTTCAGCCAGAAATTACCTGTAATCACAAAAAAATACACAAACTCATAGTAAAGTCCATAAATGTGATTTTTATTTAAAAACTAATAAAAAATATACTAAAAACTATCTAAATCATACTAAAAACTACTTAAAAATAATGCCAAAAAACGTATAAATTATCCGCTCATCATAATACCAAACTTAAATTGTTGCTTGTCCCTAAGAAACTGAAAATCAAATAGGATGAAAAGAAGAGAATATACTATAAATTTCAAAATATCAATGAAACTTAGCTCCAATTAGATGAGCGGGACTAGTAGCTTTTTGCCTTTGAACAGTTTTGGCATCTCACTTTATCCTTTGAAGTTCAGAATGATTGGCATCTATAGGAACTCAGAATTCAGATAGTGTTATTGATTCTCCTAGTTCAGTATGTTGATTCTTGAACACAGCTACTTTATGAGTCTTGGCCGTGGCCCTAAGCACTTTGTTTTCTAGTATTACCACCGGATACATAAATTCCACAGACATATAACTGGGTGAACCTTTTCAGATTGTGACTCAGCTTTGCTAGATTCCCCGCTTAGAGGTGTCCAGGGTTCTTAAGCACACTCTTTTTGCTTTGGATCATGACTTTAATCGCTCAGTCTCAAGCTTTTCACTTGACATCTTCACGCCACAAGCACATGGTTAGGGACAGCTTGGTTTAGCCGCTTAGGCCAGGATTTTATTCCTTTGGGCCCTCCTATCCATTAATGCTCAAAGCCTTGGATCCTTTTTACCCTTGCCTTTTGGTTTAAAGGGTTACTGGATTTTTCTGCTTGCTTGCTCTTTTTCTTTTATTTTTTTTCGTCATTTTCTTCTCTTTTTTTTCGCAAAATTTGTATTCACTATTTTTTCTTGCTTCAAGAATCAATTTTATGATTTTTCAGATTATCAATAACATTTCTCCTTTTTCATTATTCTTTCAAGAGCCAACAATTTTAACATTCATAAACAGCAAATTCAAAAGACATATGCACTGTTCAAGCATTCATTCAGAACACAAAAAGTATTGTCACCACATCAAAATAATTAAACTAATTTCAAGGATGAATTCAAAATCATGTACTTCTTGTTCTTTTGTTTTTAGAATATTTTTCATTTAAGAGAGGTAATGGATTCATAGAACATTCATAGTTTTAAGACATAGACACTTAAACACTAATGATCATATAGTAAAGACACAAACATAAACAAAACATAAGGCTCAAAAATTGAAAAACAGAAAAATTAAATAGACAAGGAGATTAAGGAATGGGTCCACCTTAGTGAGGGTGGCGTCTTCTTCCTCTTGAAGAACCAATGGTGTTCTTGAGCTCCTCTATGTCTCTTTCTTGCCTTTGTTGCTCCTCCCTCATGGTTCTTTGATCTTCTCTAATCTCATGGAGAATGATGGAGTGCTCTTGGTGCTCCACCCTTAGTTGTCCCATGTTGGAAATTAATTCTCCTAGAGAGGTGTTGATTTGCTCCCAATAGTTTTGTGGAGGAAAGTGCATCCCTTGAGGCATCTCAGGGATTTCTTGATGAGGAATTTCCTCATGCTCTTGTTGAGGTCCATGAGTGGGCTCTTTTGTTTGCTCCATCCTTTTCTTAGTGATGGGCTTGTCCTCTTCAATGAGGATGTCTCCCTCTATGACAATTCCAGCCGAATTGCAGAGGTGGCAAATGAGGTGAGGAAAGGCTAACCTTGCCAAAGTGGAGGACTTGTCAGCCACCTTGTAGAGTTCTTGAGGTATAATCTCATGAACTTCCACTTCCTCCCCAATCATGATACTATGGATCATGATGGCCCGATATATAGTAACTTCAGACCGGTTGCTAGTAGGAATGATAGAGCGTTGGATGAACTCCAACCATCCTCTAGCCACAGGCTTAAGGTCATGCCTTTTCAATTGAACCGGCTTGCCTCTTGAGTCAATTTTTCATTGAGCTCCTTCCACACATATGTCCATGAGGACTTGGTTCAACCTTTGATCCTTCTAGTGTAGGGGCGTGCGTTTTCTTGCATCATTGGCAAGTTGAATGCCAACCTTACATTTTCCGGACTGAAATCTAAGTATTTTCCCCAAACCATTGTAAGCCAATTCTTTGGGTTTGGGTTCATACTTTGATCATGGTTTCTAGTGATCCATGCGTTTGCATAGAACTCTTGAACCATTAAGATTCCGACTTGTTGAATAGGATTGGAGAGAACTTCCTATCCTCTTCTTCTAATCTCTTGTCGGATCTCTGGATATTCGCCCTTTTTGAGCTTAAAAGGAACCTCAGGGATCACCTTTTTCTTGGCCACAACTTCATAGAAGTGGTCTTGATGGACCTTTGGAATGAATCTCTCCATCTTCCATGACTCAAAGGTGGAAGCAATTGCCTTCCCTTTCCTCTTTCTTGAGGTTTCTCTGGCCTTAGGTGCCATTAATGGTTATGGAAAAACAAAAAGCAATGCTTTTACCACACCAAACTTAAAAGGTTTGCTCGTCCTCAAGTAAAAGAAGAAGGAAAATAGTAGAAGAAGAAGAAAATGGAGGAGATGGATGGTAAGTGTGTATTCGGCCAAGGGGGGAAAGAAGTGTTTGTGATGTGTGAAAATGAGGTAGTGTTGAGGGGTTTATATAGGGGTGGGTGATAAACCCATATTTTATGTATATATTGTGCTCAATTTAAGTGATTTATTCAACCCTTCACCCACTTATTCATGTAAATTGCATGGTTTCACTTTCCCTTCCTTATTATGTGATATATGTGAAATACATGTTTCCTATGCTTTAAAAAATAATTATTTTAATTATCCTTTATTACCATTCGATGCCGTGAGCTGTGTGTTAAGTAGTTTCAGATCTCCTAAGGAAGGAATGACTTAAAGGATGGAAAAGAAACATACAAAAATGGAAAGAAGGCACGAAATGGAGTTTTTGAAGAAACTGGCAGCGACGCGAACGCATGGATGACGCGGCTGCATGCCCAGCGCAAAAAGGCAACGATGCGAACGCGTGACTGACGCGGACGCGCACCTTAAGCAAAACACAGATGACGCGGACGCATGACCGAAGCGAACGCGTGACCCACGCGGACGCGTGACAGACGCCACGCACCTGAAATTACAAAAAATGCTCCCAGCGATTTCTGAAACCCTTTTTGGCCCAGATCCAAGTCCAGAAGGCACAGATTAGAGGTTATGAAGTGGGGAAATGCATCCATTCATCATCATGTCTTCAATTATTCACTTTTCATAGTTTAGATGTAGTTTTTAGAGAGAGAGGTTATCTCCTCTCTCTTAGGTTTTAGGATTATGATTCCTCTTAAAGGATTTTTAATTTCAACTCTTTATCAGGTTCAATATTCCTTTTAATTTATATTTCTCTTTTACTTTTAGATACTTTAATGCTTTTCTTTAATTACTTTTGCTGCCAATTTGGCTTATGAACCATTCACGTTTAGATTTGATTTTCTATTTAATATAATTTGAGGTATTTCAGAATCATGATTGCTTTCCTTCATCTATATTAATAATTTAGATTTTCTCCTTTTGGCTTTGGTTGATTAATTGGTAACTCTTGAGTTGTCAAACTCATCGTGATTGATAATTGTTATCTTTGCTGATTGATTTAATTCCCTATAACTCTAGTCTCTCCTTAGGAATTGACTAGGACTTTAGGTGTTAAATTGATTTACCCACTCGACTTACCTTCATAGTTAGAGGTTGACTTAGTGGAGAGCAAAATATAATTCTCATCACCATTGATAAGGACAACTAGGATAGGGCTTCCGAATTTTTATACCTTGCCAAGAGTTTATTTTACAGTTATTTATTTATTTTATTTGTCATTTAAATTACTTGTTCCTTACTTTCAAAACTCCAATTTACAAAACTCATAACCAATAATAAGAACATACCTCCCTGCAGTTCCTTGAGAAGACGACCCGAGGTTAAATACTTCGGTTATCAATTTTAAAGGGGTTTGTTACTTGTGACAACCAAAACATTTGTAAGAAAGGTTGATTGCTTGATTTAGAAACTATACTTGCAACGGAAATTTATTCTGAATTCTAAACCGTCAATCTTCAGTTCTTCAAAATGGCGCCGTTACCGGGGAATTGCAAGCGTGTGCCTTATTATTGGTTATTGTAAATATTTTTCTTTTACTTGTTTATTTGTTTTCATTTTCTCCTTTTATTTCCATTAGCTACTATGAATTTTCACCCCTCTCGCTTTGAGTTTGGTTCTAATATTGTTGAAGGGAACGAAAGTTATAGCAGGAACATGCATCAAGGTCAGAGCAATCAAAGATAGATGGAGCCACGAGGACTTGATCAACCCTTTAGGCAACAACACCCTTCACAGTATCACAGACGAGGACCACTTTACAATGCATACCAAGCTAATAGATATGGTGGACAACCTTGTAACTACCAACAAGCCCCACCCTGTACCTATAGACCATCCTCTCAACATAACTTTGAACCACCACACTCACAAGCTCCTTTTCACGATTCACCACCGTATGATCCTCATTTACCCCAATTCCAATCCAATTACTCCCAAACACCACCACTTCCCTATGTACCATGTCCATATTCATCACCTCGAGAATCACAAGCTCGCCTCAAGGAAACAGTAGATCAACTTCATACAATCCTTCATCAGCTGGAGCAAGCAATAAAACAATTATCTTCCAGACGTTTAGACACTCAAGGAACTCCAATAGTCTTATGTGGAGAATCTAATGACAAACATAGCATGAAGGAGACACTAGAAATCCCAATGGGCAGTAATGAGCATAACTTTGTTCTGGAACAATTGGAGGAAGCTCAAATTATCCAAGAAGAAGAAGTACTGATTGAAGATTTAGGAGATGCTGAACCTCCATGGGAATCCAGAGTTGTGAAAAATTCCGTCAAGGACGTTACAATTGATGCTAAGGAGGATAGTGCACAACCCCCAAAGCAGGTATTTCATGAAGAACTAGACAGAATAACCCAAGACGCAAGTTTCCTTGATGATGATAGTCTCAAGTCAAGTTCTCCTAGTAATGAACTCGCATCCGCACGTGAATTCTCTGAGACTGAAGAACCTTATCCAAGCGAATATGAAGATGATGTTGAGGTAGATTTTTCTCAACCTCCAACTTATGACTTGAGTGATGCGGAAGATATCGAAGACTTTGATCAAGATGTGGTTGCAGTTGAAGAAGTTTGCAAAGAAGTGGAGGAATTCACAGAAGATTACGAGGGAGTAGAACTTACAGAACCACTGGAAACACCTATCCCAAGGCCATTACCACCTAATACAACCTTCAAGTGGGTACAATCCTTAACCTTTATCTTTACTTTTCCACTTGAATATGGTTTGCTTGAAACAGATGGCCAGCTTAGAGCTCTCTGCGACTTTAAGAGTAAGAGGGAAATGGCTCGTACTCAGAGCTGGTGTAAGAGATTCAATAAGGTTCCACGCTTCAATTCGAAGTGCAAGGATTGGTATCAAGTTCAATTGAATGGATCTCAGAAGACGTTTGGTCATCTTGGTGAGAATACAATTTCTAAACCGCCTGGATCGAAGAATATAGATCAAGACAAAGGCGGATTTAAAAGCAAAGTTTGGGATCCTGGAATCTATTCTGACATTCATCACCCCGGGAGCCTGAGAACCTGTTTGAAGCTGCTCAACAGCTTTACATGCCTAGTTTGGGACCCCGGAGGCTGTTGGCATTCAAAACATTAATGTAGATTTCTGGATAAATTTAAGCATAAGCCGCCATAACAGGAAGCTCATCCAATGTCCAACTTAAGGACTTTAACTAAAAGTGCTAGGTGGGAGACAACCCACCATGGTATGGTCGTTTCTTCTTCAATTTTTATTTTGTACTGTTTGATTTTATGTGATATTATTTTTATTGAACCGGGATGTTATTCATAGCATTTGCATTAGCATCACATACTGCATAATTGCATACCTGCATAAAAAAAAGAGAAGAGGGCGCGATGCGACCGCATTGCTAACACGTTCGCGTCAGTTGCGAAAACCACCTCCCACGCGTCCGCGTCAATCACGCAAAGCGTGATCTGAAAATCAGCGTAAAAATCCAACGCCAAGAAATCTGGGCTGGAATCGTGTGGCTGGTGCGCATTTAGCACAAAACGGCCCACGCGTTCGCGTCCCTGACGCGAAGGCGTCACTTGCAAAACACCCATCCCACGCGAAAGCGTAAGCGACGCGTTCGCGTCGCGTGGATTACACAACACCCTAAATGGAGACAGAGAGTTGTGCTGAAACGATGCTGGAATTGTGCGTTTAGCACAATTTCCAGCGACGCAGTCGCATGCCTCACGCGACCGCGCCATTCATCCTTTTCTCCATTCCATGCGATCGCGTCGCTCACGCGATCGCGTCAACCTCATTCCACCCTAGCCACGCGATTGCGTGCCCCACGCGTTCGCGTGGATTCAAATTCATTAACCCCCAGTGACGCGAAACCCTACCCCCATCGCGCCCCATTCTCTCCCCCCTAACCCCCCACTGCTCCCTCTCTGCTCCTGGCCACCCACAACCACCACCGCACCATCACAACCACCCTCCGCCCCACGCGATTCAAATTCATTAACCCCCAGTGACGCGAAACCCTACCCCCATCGCGCCCCATTCTCTCCCCCCTAACCCCCCACTGCTCCCACTGCTCTCCTGGCCACCCACAACCACCACCGCACCATCACAACCACCCTCCGCCCCACAACCCTCGAACTTCTCCCTTCCCTCCCTGTACCCCAACCCTAACCCAGCACCAACAAACTATCCCTGCCACCACCAAGGTTCACCGCTGCACCGCCCTATGTCACTGCCGCGCCACCACCAACACCACCCCACTCCCACCACCTCTCTTAGTTCCATTCTTGTGCCTCTAACCACCAGGTTCTGCCGAACGCCACTTTTCTCCCATTCGTAGTTACTTGCATATTTTTCAGTTTATGTTCAAACTAGGCTAGTTAGAGATGCATGTTTGTAGTGGATTCTAGGAGGTTAGGTAGCTAGCATGTGGTTAGTGGATTTAAGCCTGATAATTGCGCTGTTCGTGCTTCTTGTTTTATCAATTTCGCAATTCTGATGTTGCTGTGATGTTAATAATGTTCATATGCTGTTCTTTACTGTTTCATGCTACTTTTTACACTGCTTTTTCATGTTCATATTCCGTATATGTAATTGCAGCTTTATTTTAATTTATATGAACTGTTCTGCTTGCTGTTTATTACCCGGGAACATCCAATTTTAGCCGGAATGCTGCCCAATTTTCTGTAAATTGTTTTGATTTTCATTCATATTTTGGTTTTGGCAATTTGAATTTGGCATTACTTAGCTTTCCCCAAACCACTTCATGAATGCACGGGCCCGCATTCTTATTCCTTTCGATTTCCTGGTTAATAAATTGCACTTTTGATGATTCGATTTTAATTTTTTGCTATTTTTATATCTATATGAATCATCAACAACCTGATTTCCTTACTTGAATATGAGTTGACTGTTGCTTAAAATTGTGAAATTCTTGTTACTTAGAAACCAATCATCATGCCACTTACTCTGACTTTCTTTTTACTAACTCACTGATTTTCGCTTTCTAACCTCTTTTTCAATTTTA
>NC_029791.2:104403118-104430593 GCF_000816755.2 Arachis ipaensis
AGGGAGTAGAACTTACAGAACCACTGGAAAAACCTATCCCAAGGCCATTACCACCTAATACAACCTTCAAGTGGGTACAATCCTTAACCTTTATCTTTACTTTTCCACTTGAATATGGTTTGCTTGAAACAGATGGCCAGCTTAGAGCTCTCTGCGACTTTAAGAGTAAGAGGGAAATGGCTCGTACTCAGAGCTGGTGTAAGAGATTCAATAAGGTTCCACGCTTCAATTCGAAGTGCAAGGATTGGTATCAAGTTCAATTGAATGGATCTCAGAAGACGTTTGGTCATCTTGGTGAGAATACAATTTCTAAACCGCCTGGATCGAAGAATATAGATCAAGACAAAGGCGGATTTAAAAGCAAAGTTTGGGATCCTGGAATCTATTCTGACATTCATCACCCCGGGAGCCTGAGAACCTGTTTGAAGCTGCTCAACAGCTTTACATGCCTAGTTTGGGACCCCGGAGGCTGTTGGCATTCAAAACATTAATGTAGATTTCTGGATAAATTTAAGCATAAGCCGCCATAACAGGAAGCTCATCCAATGTCCAACTTAAGGACTTTAACTAAAAGTGCTAGGTGGGAGACAACCCACCATGGTATGGTCGTTTCTTCTTCAATTTTTATTTTGTACTGTTTGATTTTATGTGATATTATTTTTATTGAACCGGGATGTTATTCATAGCATTTGCATTAGCATCACATACTGCATAATTGCATACCTGCATAAAAAAAAGAGAAGAGGGCGCGATGCGACCGCATTGCTAACACGTTCGCGTCAGTTGCGAAAACCACCTCCCACGCGTCCGCGTCAATCACGCAAAGCGTGATCTGAAAATCAGCGTAAAAATCCAACGCCAAGAAATCTGGGCTGGAATCGTGTGGCTGGTGCGCATTTAGCACAAAACGGCCCACGCGTTCGCGTCCCTGACGCGAAGGCGTCACTTGCAAAACACCCATCCCACGCGAAAGCGTAAGCGACGCGTTCGCGTCGCGTGGATTACACAACACCCTAAATGGAGACAGAGAGTTGTGCTGAAACGATGCTGGAATTGTGCGTTTAGCACAATTTCCAGCGACGCAGTCGCATGCCTCACGCGACCGCGCCATTCATCCTTTTCTCCATTCCATGCGATCGCGTCGCTCACGCGATCGCGTCAACCTCATTCCACCCTAGCCACGCGATTGCGTGCCCCACGCGTTCGCGTGGATTCAAATTCATTAACCCCCAGTGACGCGAAACCCTACCCCCATCGCGCCCCATTCTCTCCCCCCTAACCCCCCACTGCTCCCTCTCTGCTCCTGGCCACCCACAACCACCACCGCACCATCACAACCACCCTCCGCCCCACAACCCTCGAACTTCTCCCTTCCCTCCCTGTACCCCAACCCTAACCCAGCACCAACAAACTATCCCTGCCACCACCAAGGTTCACCGCTGCACCGCCCTATGTCACTGCCGCGCCACCACCAACACCACCCCACTCCCACCACCTCTCTTAGTTCCATTCTTGTGCCTCTAACCACCAGGTTCTGCCGAACGCCACTTTTCTCCCATTCGTAGTTACTTGCATATTTTTCAGTTTATGTTCAAACTAGGCTAGTTAGAGATGCATGTTTGTAGTGGATTCTAGGAGGTTAGGTAGCTAGCATGTGGTTAGTGGATTTAAGCCTGATAATTGCGCTGTTCGTGCTTCTTGTTTTATCAATTTCGCAATTCTGATGTTGCTGTGATGTTAATAATGTTCATATGCTGTTCTTTACTGTTTCATGCTACTTTTTACACTGCTTTTTCATGTTCATATTCCGTATATGTAATTGCAGCTTTATTTTAATTTATATGAACTGTTCTGCTTGCTGTTTATTACCCGGGAACATCCAATTTTAGCCGGAATGCTGCCCAATTTTCTGTAAATTGTTTTGATTTTCATTCATATTTTGGTTTTGGCAATTTGAATTTGGCATTACTTAGCTTTCCCCAAACCACTTCATGAATGCACGGGCCCGCATTCTTATTCCTTTCGATTTCCTGGTTAATAAATTGCACTTTTGATGATTCGATTTTAATTTTTTGCTATTTTTATATCTATATGAATCATCAACAACCTGATTTCCTTTCTTGAATATAAGTTGACTGTTGCTTAAAATTGTGAAATTCTTGTAACTTAGAAACCGATCATCATGCCACTTACTCTGACTTTCTTTTTACTAACTCACTGATTTTCGCTTTCTAACCTCTTTTTCAATTTTAACCACTTTTCACTTTCTAACTTCCCCCTCTGTTTTTTTTTTTTACTAACTCTTTCAACTTTTTTAACTCATGACATGATTATTGTTTCTCCTAATTAACAGGTATTCTACTTATAACATATTTTGGATTGTAATTTCTCATCTCAGCTTTTTAACTCTGAAACAATCCAAAATGCACAATTATTCAACTCATTTCATAATTCAACTGCTCCTTTGCCACTATGTGCTTATCTTGTTATTTGCCTACTTGTTTTCCTGTTTTTATTATATCTTAGATTTCTGTTTTTCAGGATGTTTGACCCTCAGCGTAAGGGCAAAGGCAAAGCAACAAATGGCAAATGGAAAAGAGGTGAATCCTCTATGTCTATCCTGGAGATTATGCATGATGACTCCTGGCGGGAAAAGCACTTTACCCCGCAGGAGAAGGCTGACCAGCTCCTCCCTGCCAATGATCCAATTAAGTTTGCAAACCGATACTGTGAGCTGAAATATCCAGTGTTTGCTACCTCCAGAAATCTGTACCTGGAGAGGAATTTGAAAATTCCAAAAGAACTACAACAGTACACCTCCGATCAGATCAAACAGAGAGGCTGGTTCTTCTTGGAGAGAAACCTGACAGAGGTCAATGCTTCCTGGGTAAGAGAGTTTTACTGCAATTATTTCAAGACTTCCTTGGATGCAGTGCACCTCAAAGGGAAACAGATACTGGTCACTGAAGAGGCCATTGAGGATATTCTGCAGCTTCAGCCTAAGTCAGATCAGCCTGACGATTACCAAAAGGCTGAAGAGGACATGCACTTTCTGAGATTTGACTGGGATGCTGTCAAGCAGAGGATAGCCCTTGATCCGACTGTCCTATGGGTCATGGGTAAGAACACCACAATGCCTAAAGAAATCAAGCTGATGTATCTGAATGATGAGGCTCGGCTCTGGCACCAGATCCTGAGCAACTTTGTTATGTTGAGCACTCATGAGACAGAGCTGCCTGCCACTATGATCACCCTTCTCTGGTGTGTGATGGAGGGTAAGGACCTGTACCTCCCACGATTCATCCGGCACTTTATGGCCAGGGTCCATGTCAGAGGCACCCTTCCTTTCCCTTACCTGGTTACCCAGCTAGGCCGTCGAGCTGACATGCCTTAGGAGGATGCTGATGCGAAGCCGACTGCTGCAAACTGCAAGAAGATCATTCCTCACAGCAAGAAGTTTCTGGCTTTAGGCTACAGACCTCCATTCCTTACTGCTTCTGATGAGACAGCCACGCCTTCAGCTGTCCCTTCTTATTCCACTGCTGCACCAGCCCTACCCACTGCACCTCCAGCTGCTCCTGAGCCTATTTACCATTTGGTGCATCGACTATTCGCCCGCTTGGATCGTATGGAGCGTCGCAACAAGCGACGTTATGAGCACGTCAAGTTGATGATCCGATCCGGCGGTGACATTTCCTCCGAGCCTGACATCCCTTCTGATACATCTGAGGTGGAGGAGGACGATCACGAGGAGGAGACACCTACCCAAGCTGCACAGGCAGGACCAAAGCAGGCTGCGCCACAGCAGGAGGTGCCACACCAGATTCAGGCTGCAGATTCGGAGATTCCTATCCAGTCAAAGCCTCTACTGTAGCAGACAGATCCTCCTACCCTCATCCAGTCTGCAGATCCTCAGGCCACCACCGAGACTCCAGCAGCCCATCCTTTCAGTGATGACACTCCTTCACACTAGCTTGAATGAGCATCGAGGACGATGCTTTATTTTAAGTGTGGGGAGGTTGCCATCCCTAGCGTATTTCTTTTTGGTGAACCACTACAGACTCTTTCTATCTTATTTTGTTTATTTTTCTGTATTTTTATCTTTATTTTTATTTTTCAGTACTTATACATTGTTCTTTTGCTGTATTTTTACTTTATTTCCGCATTTTGCACTTTAGTTTATATTTTAGCCATTTAGTTTAGTTGCAATTCTAAACTTATTAGTTATAGAATATGTGGATTAATTAGTATAGTTTACCCCTTTAGCATATGATAGTTTGGTTTAAATTGAAAGTAAAAAGAAAGTAAACTAGAGACTTTAACATAATCAAAAACAATCAACACACCTTGTATATAGAGCATAACATGTTAGTTAGTTAACAACATTTCATTAAGGAGGAACACTAAAACTTTAAAGCCACCCAAAAAAATTTTACATTGAGAATAATGGGAACTCTTAATTTCTACTTGCATGACATGTATGACTGATATATGATTTTTGAGCTAGAGAACACACAGCCTGTGAGTTTTGAGCTTAATTGTATGGTTACATTCAAACCATAATTTTTATTCCTGTGTGTTTTCCCTTCTTTTTTATTCTGGTGTTCTTTACTTTGTTTTAATCTATATGTCCAATTATAGAGTATAGATACATACTAAGAGATGATTGAGGCCATCATTCAAATTTTTCCTCACTTATCCCAAATTAGCCTATATTTTACATCACCCTTGTTAGCCCCCTTAAGCTTTTTAATTCCCTCTTGTTCTATGAACCACATTACTAGCCTTAAGCAGAAAAACAAAATAAAAATCCCAAATTGAATCCTTGGTTAGCTTAAGATAGAAATTATGTATTGTTTAAGTGTGGGGAACTTTATGGGAACATGGATGATAGAAACAAAGGTAGAAAGTTAAAAAGAATAAAGATGTTTCAAAATAAAAATTGGGAAGCATGCTCATGTGAAATCAAAACAATTGAATTACCATGTGCATTAAAAAAAATTATTTTCAGTATTTAATTAAGGGGATGCGAAAATTCCCCAATTGCAAAAATAAAAAGAATCAATGCACATGGGACAAAATTAAAGTTAATGCATGAGCTTGCAATACAAAGTGAGAAAAGTTGGGCAAATAGGTTAAGAAACTTGGAATTACAAAATATGTATGTTAGGTGAGATCTTAGACTAATCAAGGATTCACTTAATTAGCTCACTTAGCCTTATACATATACCTTTACCTTTACCTTGGCCTCATTATAACCTTGAAAAAGACCTCATGATTTTTGTATGCCTATATTCTATAATTGTTGATTGGTTAGATGAAGAACAAAGTTATAGAAAGTAAGGATAAAAAGAAGAGTAGAGTGATTAACCCAATAAACACTGAGTGACTAGAGAGTAAACACAAAATCCAATGAGGGTTCAATAACTCATCACCATATATCTCTACTTGAATTGTTAATTATCTTGCAAGTTTGTAAAATATTTTTACCCATCTCAATTGTAAAAGTGCTTTAACATTATCTAGGGTTTGGCTATGCATATATGATTCCTTGAGGATGTGAATTAATTTAACTACATGTAAGTTTTATATACAAGTGAATAACAATTAGAATTGCATGATTCATTTAAGTACTTGCATTCAGGATAGATTGCATTGCATGAGATTCCACCACTTTAACCTTACCTTACTCTTTATCTTGGACTTAGCATGAGGACATGCTATTGTTTAAGTGTAGGGAGGTTGATAAACCCATATTTTATGATATATATTATGCTCAATTTAAGTGATTTATTCAACCCTTCACCCACTTATTCATGTAAATTGCATGGTTTCACTTTTCCTTCCTTATTATGTGATATATGTGAAATACATGTTTCCTATGCTTTAAAAAATAATTATTTTAATTACCCTTTATTACCATTCGATGCCGTGAACTGTGTGTTAAGTAGTTTCAGATCTCCTAAGGCAGTAATGACTTAAAGGATGGAAAAGAAACATACAAAAATAGAAAGAAAGCACGAAATGGAGTTTTTGAAGAAACTGGCAGCGACGCAAACGCATGGACGACGCGGCCGCATGCCCAGCGCGAAAAGGCAGCGACGCGAACGCATGACTGACGCAGACGCACGCCTTAAGCAGAACACAGATGACGCGGACGCATGACCGAAGCGAAAGCTTGATAAGGAAAACTCCAGATGACGCGACCGCGTGACCCACGCGGACGTGTGACAGACGCCATGCACCTGAAATTACAGAAAATGCTCCCAGCAATTTTTGAAACCCTTTTTGGCCTAGATCCAAGTCCAGAAGGCACAGATTAGAGGTTATGAAGTGGGGGAATGCATCCATTCATTATCATGTCTTCAATTATTCACTTTTCATAGTTTAGATGTAGTTTTTAGAGAGAGAGGTTCTCTCCTCTCTCTTAGGTTTTTGGATTAGGATTCCTCTTAAAGGATTTTTAATTTCAACTCTTTATCAGGTTCAATATTCCTTTTACTTTATATTCCTCTTTTACTTTCAGATACTTTAATGATTTTCTTTAATTACTTTTGCTGCCAATTTGGCTTATGAACCATTCACATTTAGATTTTATTTTCTATTTAATATAATTTGAGGTATTTCAAAATCATGATTGCTTTCCTTCATTTATATTAATAATTTAGATTTTCCCCTTTTGGCTTTGGTTGATTAATTGGTAAATCTTGAGTTGTCAAACTCATCGTGATTGATAATTATTATCTTTTCTGATTGATTTAATTCCCTATGACTTTAGTCTCTCCTTAGGAATTGACTAGGACTTTAGGTGTCAAATTGATTTACCCACTCGACTTACCTTCATAGTTAGAGGTTGACTTAGTGGAGAGCAAAATATAATTCTCATCACCATTGATAAGGACAACTAGGATAGGACTTCCAAATTTTTATACCTTGACAAGAGTTTATTTTATAGTCATTTATTTATTTTATTTGTCATTTAAATTACCTGTTCCTTACTTTCAAAACCCCAATTTACAAAACTCATAACCAATAATAAGAACATACCTCCCTGCAGTTCCTTGAGAAGACGACCCGAGGTTAAATACTTCGGTTATCAATTTTAAAAGGGTTTGTTACTTGTGACAACCAAAACATTTGTAAGAAAGGTTGATTGCTCGATTTAGAAACTATACTTGAAACGGGAATTTATTCTGAATTCTAAACCGTCAATCTTCAGTTCTTTAGTGGGGGAAGGGTTAGGTTTCGTGTATTAGAGTTAGGTTTTGGGAGGGAAAGGATTTGAATTTGGAGGTAGGTGGGGTTTTTGGGGAAGAGTGGATGGATGTGATTGGTGAAGGGTATTTGGGAAAGAGATATGGAGGTGATTGGTAAAGGGTATTTGGGGAAGAGTGTTATGAAAGGGTGTGAAGATGAGAGAAGAAGAGGTGGGGTAGGTGGGGATCCTGTGGGGTCCACAGATCCTGAGGGGTCAAGGACTTAGCATCCCTGCTCCATTTAGGCATCAAAACGCCCTTAGAGTGCACTTCTGGCATTAAACGCCAGGTTGCTGCTTGTTTCTGGCATTTAACGCCAGCTTTTCTCCCATTTTTGGCGTTAAACGCCAAGTAGATGCTCTGTTCTGGCGTTAAACGCCTAGAATGGTGCCAGACTGGGCGTTTAACGCCCATTCTGCTACTCTTACTGGCGTTTAAACGTCAGTAAGCTCTTCCTCCAGGGTGAGCTGTTTTTAGTGCTATTTTTCATTATGTTTTTTTTTTTATTTTTTAGTTATTTTTGTGACTTCACATGATCATCAACCTAAAGAAAACATAAAATAGCAAGGGAAAATAAATAGATATAATTAAATAACATTGGGTTGCCTCCCAACAAGCGCTTCTTTAATGTCAATAGCTTGACAATGAGCTCTCATGGAGCCTCACAGATAATCAGAGCAGTGTTGTGGCCTCTCAACACCAAACTTAGAGCTTGTTGGGGCATCACAACACCAAACTTAGAGTTTGAATGTGGGGGTTTTGTTTGACTCTGTATTGAGAGAAGCTTTTCATGCTTCCTCTCCATGGTTACAGAAGGAGAACCTTGAGTCTTGAATACAAGGTAGTCCTCATTCAACTGGAGGACCAACTCTCCTTTATCAACATCAATCACAGCTTTTGCTGGGGTAGGACGGGTCTGCCAAGGATGATGGATTCATCCTCATCATTCCCAGTGTCTAGGATTATAAAATCAGCAGGGATGTAAAGGCTTTCAACCTTCACTAGCACGTCCTCTACTAGTCCATAAGCCTGTTTCATGGATTTGTCTGCCATCTCTAGTGAGATTCTTGCAGCTTGTACCTCAAAGATTCTCAGTTTCTCCATTACAGATAGTGGCATGAGGTTTATCCCTGACCCCAGGTCACACAGAGCCTTTTCAAAGGTCATGGTGCCTATGGTACAAGGTATGAAGAATTTTCCGGGATCCGGTTTCTTCTGAGGTAATGTCCGCCTCATTAATGCACTCAGTTCATTGGTGAACAAAGGGGGTTCATCCTCCCAAGTCTCAGTACCGAATAACTTGGCATTCAGCTTCATGATTGCTCCTAGATATTTAGCAACTTGCTCTTCAGTGATGTCTTCATCCTCTTCAGAGGAAGAATATTCATCAGAGCTCATGAATGGCAGAAGGAAGTTCAATGAAATCTCTATGGTCTCTGTATGAGCCTCAGATTCCTTTGGTTCCTCAAAGGAAAACTCCTTTCTGTCCAGAGGACGTCCCATGAGGCTTTTCTTACTGGGACTCACGTCCTCCTCACTCTCTCCAGGTTCGGCCATGTTAGTCATGGTTATGGCATTGCACTCTCTCTTGGGATTTTCTTCTGTATTGCTTGGGAGAGTACTGGGAGGAGTTTCAGTAATCTTCTTACTCAGCTGACCCACCTGTGCCTCCAAATTTTTAATAGAGGACCTTGTTTCATTCATGAAACTTAGTGTGATCTTGGATAGATCAGAGACTATGGTTGCCAGGCCAGAATGGCTCTGTTCAGAATTCTCTGTCTGTTGCTGAGAAGATGATGGAAAAGGCTTGCTATTGGTAAACCTATTTCTTCCACCATTATTATTATTAAAGCCTTGATTAGGCTTCTGTTGATCCTTCCATGAGAAATTTGGATGATTTCTCCATGAAGGATTATAGGTGTTTCCATAGGGTTCTCCCATGTAATTCACCTCTGCCATTGCAGGGTTCTCAGGATCATAAGCTTCTTCTTCAGAAGATGCTTCTTTAGTACTGTTGGATGCAGCTTGCAATCCATTCAGACTCTGAGAAATCATATTGACTTGCTGAGTCAATATTTTGTTCTGAGCCAATATAGCATTCAGAGTATCAATTTCAAGAACTCCCTTCTTCTGAGGCATCCCATTGTTCACAGGATTCCTCTCAGAGGTGTACATGAACTGGTTATTTGCAACCATTTTAATGAGTTCCTGAGCTTCTGCAGGGGTTTTCAGATGAAGAGATCCTCCTGCAGAATGGTCCAATGATATTTTTGACAACTCAGACAGACCATCATAGAATATACATATGATGCTCCATTCTGGAAGCATGTCAGTAGGACACCTTTTGATCAGTTGCTTATATCTTTCCCAAGCTTCATAGAGGGATTCTCCTTCCTTCTATCTGAAGGTTTGGATTTTCACTCTAAGCTTGCTCATCTTTTGAGGTGGAAAGAATTTGGCCAGGAAAGCACTGACCAGCTTATCCCAAGAGTTCAGGCTTTCCTTAGGTTGTGAATCCAACCATGTTCTAGCTCTGTCTCTTACAGCAAAAGGGAAAAGCATAAGCCTGTAGACCTCGGGATCAACTCCATTGGTCTTGATAGTGTCACAGATTTGTAAGAATTCAACTAAAAACTGATGCGGATCTTCCATTGGAAGTCCATGAAACTTGCAATTCTGATGCATTAGAGAAACTAATTGAGGCTTAAGCTCAAAGTTGTTTGCTCCAATTGTAGGAATTGAGATGCTTCTTCCATAGAAGTTAGAAGAGGGTACAATAAAGTCACCAAGCATCTTCCTTGCATCTCCACCATTGTTATTTGGTTCAGCCATGTCTCCTTCTTTTTCGAAAATTTCTGTCAGGTCCTCTCCAGAGAGTTGTGCCTTAGCTTCCCTTAGCTTCTTCTTCAGAGTCCTTTTAAGTTCAGGGTCAGCTTCAACAAGAATATTCTTATCCTTGTTCCTGCTCATATGAAAAAGAAGAGAACAGAAAAGAAGAGGAATCATCTATGTCACAGTATAGAGATTCCTTTATGTGAGTAGAAGAAGAGAAGAATAGAAGAAGGAGAAGAAAAGAACTCGAACATAGAGGAGAAGAGGTGGTTCGAATTATGAGTAAAAGAGGAATATTAGTAGATAAATAAATAAATAGAAGAAGATGAGAAAGGGAAGAAATCGAAAATTAAATAAAATAAAATAAAAATATTTTTGTTTTTATTTTAAATATTAGTTATAATTCGAAATTTAAAAGAAGAGATAAAATAAAATTTGAAAACTGAATGAAGTAATTAAATAAAAAGAGATTTTTGAAAATATTGTTAGTGATTTTCGAAAATTGGAGAGAGAAAAATAGTTAGATGGTTTTGAAAAAGATAAGAAATTTAAAAATCAAACAAAAAGTTAAGTGGTATTGAAAAAATTTGAAAATCAATTTTGAAAAGATAAGAAGTTAGAAAAGATTTTGAAATTAAGTTTTGAAAAAGATATGATTGGAGATCATTTTGAAAAAGATTTGAAAAAGAAATTTAAAAAGATTTGATTTTGAAATTAAAGTTGATTACTTGACTAACAAGAAACTAAGAGATATAATTCTAAAATTTAAAGATTGAACCTTTTTAAATTGAAATTTTGACTTGACTCATAAGAAACAACTAAGTTTTTTAAAAAATTTTGACTAAGTCAATCCAAATTTTCGAAATTTATGAGAAGAATAAGGGAAAGATATTTTTTTTATTTTTGAATTTTTAATGAGGAGAGAGAAAAATATCAAAATGACTCAAAATATGAAAATTATGAATCAAAACAAGAAAAATATGCAAGAACACTTTGATGTCAAGATGAACACCAAGAAAACTTTGAATGTCAAGATGAACATCAAGAACATGTTTTTGAAATTTTTTTTTTAAGAAAAGAAACACATGCAAGACACCAAACTTAGAAATTTTCAATGTTTAGACACTAATAAATTGAAAATACATATGAAAAATAAGAAAAGACACAAAACATGAAAATGCAAAGATCAAACAAGGAAATTCATCAAGAACAACTTGAAGATCATGAAGAACATCATGCATAAGTTTTCAAAAAATTTTTAAGAAAAATTAAAAAGATGCAATTGACACCAAACTTAAAAATTGACATTAGACTCAAACAAGAAACATCCAACTTTTGGTTTTTTTTTTTTTTGAAAATAAAAAGAATAAAAACGAAAAGCTTTAAAATTAAAATAAAATTACCTAATCTGAGCAACAAGATGAACCGTCAGTTGTCCAAACTCGAACAATCCCCGGCAACGGCACCAAAAACTTGGTGCACGAAATTGTGATCTCTAAAACGGCGCCAACAACTTGGTACGCACGAAAATAATCTCAGCTCTTTGTCACAACTCCGCACAACTAACTAGCAAGTGCACTGGGTCGTCCAAGTAATAAACCTTACGTGAGTAAGGGTCGATCCCACGGAGATTGTCGGCTTGAAGTAAGCTATGGTCATCTTGTAAATCTCAGTCAGGCGAATTCAAATGTTCATGAGTTTGATAATTAAAATATAATTAAAACAGAAAAGAAGATAGAGATACTTATGTAATTCATTGGTGGGATTTCAGATAAGCGTATGGAGATGCTTTGTTCTTTCTGAACCTCTGCTTTCCTACTGCTTCCATTCAATCATTCATACTCCTTTCCATGGCAAGTTGTATGTTGGGCATCACCGTTATCAATGGCTACTTCCCGTCCTCTCAGTGAAAATGGTCCAAATGCACTGTCACTGCACGGTTAATCATCTGTCGGTTCTCGATCATGTTGGAGTAGGATCCATTGATCCTTTTGCGTCTGTCACTACGCCCAACACTCGCGAGTTTGAAGCTCATCACAGTCATCCCTTCCCATATCCTACTCGGAATACCACAGACAAGGTTTAGACTTTCCGGATCTCAGGAATGGCCGCTAATAATTCTAGCTTATACCACGAAGACTCTGATCTTTTGGAATGGAAGCTAAGAGATACACGCTCGATCTAAGGTAGAACGGAAGTGGTTGTCAGGCACGCGTTCATAGGTTGAGAATAGTAATGAGTGTCACGGATCATCATATTCATCATGTTGAAGTGCAAGCGAATATCTTAGAATAGGAATAAGCTTGAATTGAATAGAAAAACAATAGTACTTTGCATTAATTCATGAGGAGCAGCAGTGCTCCACACCTTAATCTATGAGGTGTAGAAACTCCACCGTTGAAAATTACATAAGTGAAAGTGGTACAGGCATGGCCGAATGGCCAGCCCCCTAAACGTGATCAATGATCAAAAGTGATACAAAGATAGTCTCAAAAATGACCAAAAGATGTTCAAAAGATGATCAAAAGATGTGAAATAAATCACTAAAAGTAGTTTTTATACTAAACTAGTAGCTAGGGTTACATAAGATAAGTAATTGATGCAGAAATCCACTTCCGGGCCCACTTGGTGTGTGCTTGGGTTGAGCATTGATCTTTCATGTGTAGAGACTCTTTTTGGAGTTAAACGCCAGGTTGTAGCCTGTTTCTGGCATTTAACTCTGGTTTGCAACCTGTTTTTGGCGTTTAACTTCAGAATAGGGCAGGAAGTTGGCGTTTGAATGCCAGTTTGTATCGTCAAAACTCGGAAAAAGTATGGACTATTATATATTGCTGGAAATCCCTGGATGTCTACTTTCCAACGCAATTGAGAGCGCACCAATTGGGCTTCTGTAGCTCTAGAAAATCCACTTCGAGTGCAGGGAGGTTAGAATCCAACAGCATCTGCAGTCCTTCTTCAGCCTCTAAATCAGATTTTTGCTCAAGTCCCTCAATTTCAGCTATAAATTACTTGAAATCACAGAAAAATACACAAACTCATAGTAAAGTCCAGAAATGTGATTTTTATTTAAAAACTAATACAAATATACTAAAAACTAACTAAATCATACTGAAAACTACTTAAAAACAATGCCAAAAAGCGTATAAATTATCCGCTCATCACGCAGCATTCCTCCTATCCGGAAGATTCGACATTGTCTGTGGCGCTTTGAGTGAGATCATTAAAGAGAATGGAATGTACGAGCTTCACCCTCAAAGAGATGGATCCGCACTAACCATGGGGTTCAGATCCGAATGATTATTGATGACCTCTCAAAAAAGGCGTCAATCATATACAGCCTGCCATAGAAGAAATCACTCATAGGCAAAGGAGACAGTAATACCAGAATTAATTCAAAAAGGATAAGCAACTCCAATCCTCAACTATATTCCCATTATTATTCCATTTAATTCATAAAGTATTAGCACCCTATTATATTAGACCTTTTTCACTCTATCAATCCAACAACCTTCTGAATATGCCTGACTAAGACCTGCAGGATAACCATAGCTTGCTTCAAACCACAATCTTCGTGGGATCGACCTTGACTCACTCAGGTATTACTTGGACGACCCAGTGTACTTGCTGGTACAGATGTATAAAAGTGTGGGGATTCGTGCACCAGCTAGATATGTGCATGTTTGGATCTTCTTGAGGATTACTAATGAATTGGTCTTGCCGTGCCAATTAGATGGGTGAAGGTTTCAACTTGAAATTGTTAGCTTCCATAGTGTGTCTCACTATGCTATTGCCACAACTGTCAGTGGTGGGTGTGGTAAAGCCTCCAAGGGTTCTCCTTGCATTTTTTGTCCCTTGGCCATCTTTTTCTTCTCTTTTTTCCTAGTTCTTGCTTGCCTTCTTAATCAGAATAGAGTTAATTCAATCTCAGGATCATACTGAAGAGGTTTAGAATTGTCACTCCCTTGCATACACAAAGAAATAGATCAAAGGCACCAGTGGTAAAAAAAAGAAAGCTAAAGGAATGAAAACAAAACAACAAAACGAAAGAGTAAAACAGGATCTAATTTAGTAATTTAACCCAATGTATGTTGCCAATCTTAGTTACTCCCCGGTAACAGGGCCAAAAACTTGATGAACAAAAACTAAAGCTCACGGATATTAGCAAGTGCACCGGATCATTCAAGTAATACCACGGTGAGTGGATATCATTCCCACGAGGATTAAAGGATTGAGCAAGCAAATATCGAGTTAAATTTCTAATTAGATCAAATAAAATCTGGATTGATGAATGCTAAAACCTAGAATGCTTGAATGTTGAATGCTAGAAAGAGGACAGTGAACATATGCTTGATTGAGAGAGAATAATAATGATGAATGTCAAGGGTTTCGGAGATGTTTAAACTCTAGAAAAATCAAACCTTGTTTACCTATTCTAAAGCATGCAGATATCTTTTCACGACGAACCTTAATTAACTAATTTCCAATGTCTTAGTTCCTCAGTTTCTCCTCAATTAACCAACCACCAATGTCTTGGTCAATCAGTGAATTGAAGAGGTTAAGTACAAATCCAATTCAGTTCCTCATAAGATTCAAAAGTTGTCCTTAGGTCGGATTATATGTCACGTATCCAAGCTAGTCCTATCCAGTTGAACCTTATGAGAAGACACAATTTTCAAAAGTTGTTCTAATCCAAATGATATGTCATGTAATCAAAATTAGAGTGATTGAAAATCATGTATTGTCGTATACTAATTGAAACACTATGTCTAGTCAAATTCAAAAAGTCACGTGAAAGAGTTTTCAAGCATAATTTGGATATTAGATCTGTCAAAGCAATAAACAAATTTAAAACGGATACTAATCTTTTAAGGATGAGGAATGAATAACTAAATCATGAAACAGATCGATGCAATACTTTAAAATAAAAGAAAACTTAGAGTAATAATCCATGGAAACATAAATAGAGATCCTAACCCTTTGACAAAAAGAAACTATGCGGAGGAAACTCAATGTCCTCTCTATGAATGTCATTTACTTATTTATACCTAAGGTTCTTCTAATTTAAATTCAAAAACTAAATCTTATCTTAATCAAAATAAGATCATGTCTAATTATTCAAATCCAAGAATTAAAATAGAATTAAATCAAATTCAAATCAAATTATAACAGAATCTTCTTCAATCTTCAATTAGGAATCACATCTTTGAGGTTGGACCTTGCTGAATTCATCATTGGTGTTGCACTGGACTTGGTGGTGTGTAACTGGGCTTGATCTTTAAGCTTGGGCGTTTAACGCCAAGCAGTGGTGTTAAACGCCACCTTTAATTTTTGGGCCTGGCGTTGCACGCCCCATTAGGGCGTTGCATGCTACCTTTGTCGAATTCAGGGAATGGCACGCCCCTTTAGTAGCATTACACGCCAGGCTTGGGCTGCTCTCCAAGGACCTAACTATCTTCAAGGCTTGGCACGCCATGCCTGGTGTCCTCCAGAGGTGTTGCACGCCTCCTATGGCGTGGCATGCCAGCTTCATCTTGCTCTAGGGGCATTGCACGCCCTGCATGGCATGGCACTTGTCCTCTCAAGGTGTGTTGCATGCCCTCCTTGCCATGGCACACCATCTTTGCTTCTCCTCCAGGGCGTTGCACGCCCTCCACTAGGCGTTACACGCCCTTGATTCTTTTTCCAGGGCTTGCTTGGGCGTTGCACGCCCTTTACTAGGCATTACACGCCATCTCTTGGCTCTCTATGGGGGGTTGCACGCCCTGCATGGCGTTGCACACCCCATGCTTCTTGCTCCAGGGTGTTGCACGCCCTCCACTAAGTGTTACATGCCTAGCTGCTACATGGTTTGTATGGTTCTGAACGTTACGTACTTTGATTGCATGCCTTTCCCTATCCCTTGCCCTTTGATTATGCTTTCTTTGCTACTTAATTTTTCTCTCTTAATCCTGTATTTCCTTGAAAACTCTTAGAAAATACTTTATTAGCAAATAATACTTAAAAGCGATTAGATTAGAGGAAGAAACTATGATTAAACCTAAGAAAATAAGAAAATAATGCAAGAAAAACTACTAAAGATGCGAAAACATCAAAAAATAAGGTGCAATAGAAATAAAATTGTTAAGGCTATTAGAAGTTTTGGTTTTAACTTCTATCATATAGGAAAGGCGAATGGTTATGGTGGTGGTATATGGATTCTTTAGAAAGATCTAGATTTAGACATCGTTTTGATACAATCAAAAATATAATATGTTTACATGCACATTAGAGGTAATAGGGAGGATAGAATTGCTATTTGTGATAAATGCCGGTATTAAGAGAAGCCATACCTAGGGAGATACTTTGGAGCTCATTTAACTAATCAAAGAAGAAATAACAAGAAGTTCAAGAACATCATTAAAAGGATGGAGAACAAACTACAATGGTGGAAAAGGAATGCTTATCCTTAGCAGGGAGGATTACATTAGCAAAGTCTATCCTTAGCCCCATTATGAATTTTAAAATGCAACACTTGAAACTACCTAAAGGGATTTGCAATCAGTTAGGAAAAACACAGAGAGACTTTATATAGTTGAAAGTCTAGATCGTAAAAGAATTCATCATCTTAGCTGGAACACTCTAACTCTACCGAAATAGAAAGGGGTTAGGGATGAAAAGAATTTAGAGTATAAATGAGGCTTTTCTTCCAAAGTTCTATGGAGGATGTGTAAAGAGTCACAAGCTCTGTGGGCACAAGTATTCTCTCATAGGTATCCAGTGAACTTGATAGAGGATCAAAACATATCCAATAAATTGGGTGACTCCACACTATAGAAAGAATTGTTAAAATTGTTGCCGTGGGTAAAATAGAATTGCTCATGGGCCATAGAAAATGGGAAGAAAATTGAGTTCTAGAACAATGCTTGGGTTCACAATGAAACATGCCTAATGGAAACTGCTACCAACCTTGTTTCTTTAAACTAAAGGAATTAGAAAGTGGCTGACTATACTAATGATGAGGGTGAATGGAATTGGGAGATGCTGAGATCGTTAATTCCTAAACACATCATTGAGAAGATCAGATCAATACCACTTCCAAGAGAAGACCTAGGACATGATACTATACAATGGGACCATACACCAAGTGGAGAACTAACAGTAGCCTCAATCAGCCTACAAAAGGTTAACAATAGCAAATGACATGGAAGCAAGTTTGGTGTGGAAAGTGATTTGGAAGTGGAGAGGCCTAAAAGAGTCAAAGTTTTTATACGGTGAACTATTCATGGCAAATTGCTAACTACGGATTGAAGAGCTAGGATGATGGGAGCAAATCCTCATTGCCACCACCGTCAAAGAATATTAGAAACTATCACCCATGCCTTGAGGGATTGTCCAATGGCAGCAAAAATCTAGATCCATATGGTACAACCTGCGACTATAGCAATCTTCTTTGGAATAAGTTTTAGGACTGGATCAAGATCAACCATACAAACAAACTTAGAAAGTCAGAGACATATGATTGGAGGGATGAATTTTTCTTCACTTGTTAGAGAATATGGCAATGGAGAAATTAGGAACTCTTCTCCTCACCATATATTAGGCCAACAAATGTTGTTTCCATCATCAGAAAGATCATAAAAGAGAACAAAGAAACTCACAAGAGAAGACTTATGCTAGACAATATCAAAATTTCTAGTAATCGAAAAAGCATCTAGAGTCTTCCCACCCAAGAAAAACGTTGATGAATCAGTAAGAAAGGAGGCAAGGAAAGCAGAGTGTGGAGGATTATTACGAAGTTATAAAGGGGAGTGGATAGGAGGATTTAAAGCTAATCTGGGTCATGTCCGATCACACAAGAGAATTTTAGGGATTAATTCATGGATTGAGAATAGCGTGAAATTTAGGGATGATAAGAGTAACAATGGAGATGGATTCTATGAAAGTCTAAGAGAAAATATGCAAAAAGGATAACAACACAGTACCTAACATCCTTCTTCGAGAGGTTGAAGCCTTCACGCATAGACTTTGGGAGTTGAAGTTTTCACACACATAAATAAAGAAACAAATGCTAACGCTAATTGGCTAGCAAATGTCAACACTAGTCAAAGTTTGGAATTTAGATTTTTGGATAACCCGCCAGCACTATTAGGTGATCTGTTAGCAAGTGATGTAAAATAGATGAGTGTACCCCTCAACTCTTTGAATTTGTAGTATTCTCTTTTTGGGCTTAAGCCTCATCCTTCTACCTAAAAAATTGTGTTGTAAAATTAAGATAAATAGCTAAAAAATTATTGGAGAGAATAAGAGAACTTTGTTTTTAATTCTGAATATGTGTCACTTAATGTTCCGTTTGGTTGATGTGTAGGATGAGACACAAACATAAAGACACAGACATTAAAGATATAGACATAAAATATTTTTGTGTATGTATTGTGTTTGGCAAAAATAATGAACAAGACACACAAATATTTGAAAAAGACTGAATTACTCTTCATTCAACCACAAATTTTACTACCACCACTGCACACCCATCACCTCAGACACTACATGTCATCACCATTGAATTTTTATTTCTTTCAATATTTTTTATTTCTTTTAATATTATTTTAAATTATCATTCAAATATTAAATATACAATTTTTTTTTAAAAAAAATAGAAAATCAAAGCCCAAAATTTATCAAAGATTTTTTAAAATTCAAATAAATAAAAAATTAAATGTACAATTTTTTTCTTGAAGAAAACAGGAAGACAAATTTAGTTGTAGAAAATTTTGGGGAGATAAGAGGACAAATTCTAAAAATTTAAAAATTGAATAAGGGTAAAAGAGTAAAAAATTAGTGTCTCACAAATTGTGTCTTAGTGTCTCACCAAATTGGAGGTATACAAATTTAGTGTCTTAGTGTCCATTTGTGTCCTCCCATGTCCTTTAAAAATTTGTGTCTTACTAAACAAAATAAGACATGTGTTATTGTGTTGAGACATGGACATCAACCAAACACTACCTAATATAACATAACACATTCACATCAATATTGCATATGTAACATTCTTCTCAAATATAGTTATGTGTATTCTCTTCTATGTGTTATTCTTGGTGTATTGAAATATTCTCTTTAGGATCTATTTATAAATAAAGTCTTTAAATTAAATAATAGTAGGACATTATTTACCTCTATGCCTCATTAATTGATAATATTTCATACTCCATTATGATAGGACAACTATACTTGATAATATTTCATACTCCATTATGTATGATAATACTCATGATAAGACATCCACAATAATAACCATTTTATAATAGAATGAGCATTTTTAGTTCGTTAACCTTCCAAAAGAAATCATTTTTCTCGTGTTAATTTACTATTTTTGTTGAATTTAAAAGTATTAAATATTTGAGGTTTATTTTTATTAGAATTTAACTTTTGGATAAAATATATTTTTTTATCTCTAATGTTTGTGATTTTATTCAAATATATCTCTAACATTTAATCTCATTCAATTTTATTTCTAATATTTTCAATTTGCATTGAAAACGTTAGAGATAAAATTGAATAAATAAAAAATGTTAAAGATAAAATTAAATAAAATTAAACGTTAAAAATATTTTGAAAAAGAGTTACAAACCTTAAAAATAAAAATATATTTTATCTTAACTTTTTTTTTTCAATAATGCATCAAAGAAACCTAATTTCCTTTGAAACTTGTTATGTACAACCTTACCAATTACCAACATCTTTCACTCCAAACATTTGCATACTAACTTGAAAATAAATCCAACATTAAAACTTAACTACAAAATTATTCATTTTACTTTTTTTATTCAACATTCAACTATGTGTTTATCACGCTTATACATCTCAACAACCTTTCAGTAAATACTAATTAAAACGAGTGATATTCAAGGAATGCAAGAAAAAGAGACACATTTGAGACCAGGATGGTTTCATCTAGGTGGACAAAAGAATACCGCACATCTTTTGACCATACTACAAACAACTGGATGATACTTTGATAAATGAAAACTTACCTCCAGTCAATTTCATATGATGTTGTTTTTAGATTACTGACACATGTTATTATTTGGTTTGTTACAAAAATTGGTTTATTTTATACAAATAATTTTTTTAAAAAAATTGATTTAGATAGATCAAATAACCACCTTTTAAAGACTTTTTAAAATTTTTTCTGCGTATTATCCCTAAATGATAAATTTAATACGTCTTCATCTTTCTTGACCAAATTTTTCTTTTATTTTTATTTATTTAATTCTCATGAAATATATATATACAGATTGTTTAAAAAAGTAAAGTTTCGTATTCTGAAAAAAACAAAACAAAATAAAACAAAACAAAACTCACGATGAACAATTACTAATTTATTAAATGATTTTCATCATTCATATAAAATTGAATAAAACCAAAAATTAAGGAATACATTTGAAATAAAAAATTTGATTAAAAAATACGAATAAAAACATATCCAATTAAAAGTTTGAAATTAGTTATGAAAAATTGGAAGATAACGAATTTCAAGAGCATAACAAAGATGAGAGAAAATAATTGTTGAGTCCAATAATTAAACCATTTATATATATAATAAACTGATTTTTTTAAAATCAAATAATAACACGTGCCAATATGAAGTTGATTATAAGTAAATTTCTACCTTCATAAATGGGATTTTTTGTAATTTACAAATCACTTGTACGAATTTTTGTAAACACAGAATTCAAAAGCCTAGTTACAAAGATGAACTAACGGATTTTGAGATTTTAACCCACAATAATATATTAAGTGGAAGCAACCCGTAAGAAAATAAGATAAAAAAAATTATAAAAGATAAATAATTAGATTTTTAAATTATCCTCCTAATTATCTTCTAATTAAAAAAATAATTTTAAAAATAGATTAAGAATGCTGTTTCTAGGAAAGAATGTGTGGCTACCTTGCGTAATGCAAGGTAGTCATGAGATTCAGATTCAGCATCAGCGAGTGAGCAAGCATTTCCAGGTTAGGGGTTAAATTTGACTTAATACAAAAGTGTTGCTAAATTAACTATTTACTTGCGTCGGCAGAGAAACATGGGGGAAGGAGAGCACTTAGCTGCAGAAGCCCATTCCCATTTCCCATGGAAACACCATTATAGCATCAAAAGCATTGACATACATCATCACCGCTTCCTTACCAAAATTCAGAAAGTGCAATAAAAATAAGCACTTTCTGTTCTAGTGGATCTCTTGCTAACATTTACATTCGACACTACAAGGTTTATGAATTGTCTGTAATATGCTGATCCGGATACTGCTTCACACGACTAGGATTTGTCTCAAATATGAATGACATCCCCCTCAACTGCAAAATAAAACAAATTGTATTTTATTTCACACATATTTCTAGATAACTGTAGCAATTTAATTAAGACTTCATTCCTATTTTATATAACTAATCCAAAGGGCATCTTATAATTCCAACCGCCTACATCTCCCTCAACTTAGAAAATACTGGTAGTGAGTTACGTATACTTGATTATTTTGTAAACTGGAAGAAAGCAGGGATGGAATCGAAATGAGCAAACAATAACATGCTCATTCTCATAACAAAAACTGTGTTTTTATATTCCTACTAAGGATATTGGTAGCACAAAGATTCCATGACACTTAATTCCACCAACAACTAGAAAAAAAAAAAAACGGAATTTGCAGACCATCCAGCACCTATTAACTCCAAAATCAAAATCTGAGACTCATTTTGATTGTGGACAACGCATGGTTGAGAACTAGTAAAAAACTTTTATCCATATGCACAAATACTAAGAGCATGTGTACATGCATGCAGGAAAACTTTTTCAAAGAGGATATGAGGTTATTCAAGTGAATAACCAAATCTGAAATACAGGCTATAGAATCATACCTCGATCAAACAATTGGAGTATAGTCTTTGAGACTGACCCCTCTGCACTTCTTTGTTATTCACCAATATTGAAGTCTTGCCAAAGTTTTTAATGTAGAAAGATCCATCATTGTCCAGCTTTATAATTGCCTGAAAGTTAGCAAAGGAAGAAACATCATTTATATGTCGACAGGTCAACTTTTGTATGGCAGAGACTTCACATTGAAGCCAAAACTTTGATATTTTTTTTCTTTTGGCGGGGTGGAGGCTATAATAGTGCCTAATTGTTCTATGTATTTCATAAAGCATACTGACTTGATTAGTATATCATAACTAATTTGCTAATGCAAACACAACATAGTACGAATCTGAAATGAGGAGCAGACTATCTATGTCCTTAAGAAAATATATGAATGCACCAAAATCATTCTTGCATCATGAACCAAGTCAAATTTGGTAATATGACAAACCTGGTGTCGAGATATTTTATTTGCATAACCTCCTTTGCCCAAGTCAATATCTACTGGAACACCTTCTGTTGCCCGTCCAAGTAAAACCTGCAGGAGAAATTGAGAGATCACTAAAAGCATTATCCAAGTCTTAGATTCAATTTCCATCATCATTATGGTTTGATAGTAATTCACATGTCAGACCCTTTGAAGTGTCCATAAAAGATATAAAAATAGAGGGATTCTTAGCCTAACGCGTAGTTTCAAAGAATGAAATTCATAAGCAATCCCCTCCCTGTCTTCTTTCTGGAGGCTTATGGTAATTGTCATTCCATTAGCCCGAAACCAAGTTAGCATCTTTCTGCCCCAAAAACGAGAACAATGCTCGTCTTTTGATAAGAGTATTCCATATTATCTGTTGGAAAGTTTTCAACGTCCACCATATTAATCTACTGGGATTTTTCTGGTTCGCTACTATCCTATCTGAGTTGGATAAGCTCTCTCTGTCCCCCTTACATCTTCAAAGTGGAGTCCCTTAATGGTACACTAGCTATAACTTCCTTGATCTCTCTGTCCCCCTTCCATCTTCAAAGTGGAGTCCCTTCACGGCACACTAGCTATAACTTCCTTGAATTTGGATCCCCTTCTTTTGCATCCTTGGGATCTCTGCTAAGCTAAGTGAACTCTTTCAGAGCCAAGATCACTTTTTCCTAGGTCTTACACTTTAACTTGATTGTTGTTCTATGGAAAGGTAAATTGCCTCCTAGAGAATAGTAATTTAGTTACTTTCCTCGCATCATTTGGTGGGTGTTACTTCCAAAAAGAACCATCACAGCTTAGACATTTAAAGGCTCAAAGATTAACACGCACACAAACATAGAAATGGATTTCACTGAAGGGCACAGAACAGATCTGTCCAACTATTCTTTAATTATTATACCTTCACCACAGTTCACTCCATAATTTACAATCAAATCACTGTCTCAAATCAGAAACAAAATCAGAATAAAGCAACTAAATATCTGTTCATAGACACATGTTGTGTGTCTCAGTTCTTATAGTGGAAATAAATTCAATATATACCCAAAATTAAAAAACACACACATGTAAAATACCTCGGCTTTCTTAATATAATGCTTTGAATGGCGACCATATAAAATGGCAATTGCTTCATGTAAAGCAATGGCTCTCTGCATATAGGAATGAGCACCCTGTTCCATCCTTATGATAGTCCGCTTAGTTTCCTCATGTTGATATGTTGATACTATATTGCAATCAGAATATAATATTGTTAAGCTATTATTAAAGAAAATACACAGTGAAATCAACAACAAAAGAAAAATATCCAACCATTTATCTTAGATGTATATGATAAATAATGTAATCAAACTACTACTTGGAGAGTTTAAAAACAGAATATTTACTGAATATCTGCTGATCAAGGAAAGCATATTCATACAAAGGCACACATAAGCTGCATATATACTGCCCAAGTTCCATAAATTATGTAAACAAGTAGCAGAAGTGCAGAACTCATGGTCATGCATCAAACATCATGACATGAAGTCTGGTCCATAATGCACAACAAAGAGCTCACCCATATGCCTCATAACTACTAGCATGTTTCTAAAATGTCACTAGTGAACTGGCACTCATCAGGGGAAAGCATCAAATTTTGCAAGCTTCTTCAAAAAGAAAAAATACTATTAAAAAGTATCACCTGCCCAAGGGTCTATCACATTTTATCACTGTACTATAATAAGTTAAGACAACAGCTAAATAAAAAATAGGCAACCATAAGGATGCAAAATGAGTTTTTTATGAGACTATCCCAAGTAACTGAGCCATGCTTCTGTGGCATGAGGCAGAATAAGACAAGCACCACAAAACAGAAATGTTATTCAGTTGGGACATTAATTAATTATCTGTACTCCAAATAAACAAAATATAAAAGATGCAAATAGCATCATGCAAGAAGCAATGACAAAAGTAACTTCTTTGTAATACCTTCCTCGTTATAAAACAAATCCTGATCATCTGGATCCAGATCCATATCAAGTATCTGTAGATGGAAATGAAGGAATAACTCAGAAAATAGCTACAGTTATGAAACAAGGTTAAGGTTACTGTTGATTGAAAGGTCTGCCCCGCACGCCTTACCATTGCCTCTATATCAGAATAACAAGGAACATCATCATCACTCTCCATATATTGCTCTTCATCTAAAGTTGGAGGAATTGCCACCAGATGAGACTTGGGAACATCTGAAGACCCCACTTCAGCATGTTGCCAATGACGATCTTGAATTGGCAAGGGTAAGTTTTTTCCCTGTTTCATGCCAGAGCCATCAGAATAAGGATGATTTCTGAAGCCATTAGACCCAAGGGTTGGTTTCTCACTATAAGAGTTTGTCACACGACTATTTAGACAATGTGTCAAGCCTACATTGATAGGTGTGTCCTTTGGGTTTGCATGCATGATAGCATTGGTTGTGCTAGCTTTATTTCCACCTAACCCACCAGAAACAGTCACAGCACTCCTGGACGCTATGTGTGATGCATGAGAATTCGAAAATTCACACTGTACCCCTGGAAAGGGAGGAGATCCCATCACCTGAGAAGATCCACGAAATTCTGCGGGTTTTTTCTGTTCTACCTTTATCATTCTACTTCTTTCAAGAGCTTTATGGTTACTAAATCCATAATCCTGAACATATGATGAAATTGGCTTATTGGATTCTGTATACACCCATTCAGATGAATATGGAGATGTTGAAGGAGGCACATCCACGGGTAGTAAGAAAACATCAACATTGCATGGAACTTCTGGTTCTTCAGTGTTTAGAGCACAGAATACAACTCCATTAATTAGTTCAGGAAAACGAGGATCTTTAACAGAGACAGAAGATGATACTTGGATATCTGATTTCTGAACTGTTTGGGCATCGCTAGACTGTAGTCTATTGTTATCATCTACTTTTGCATGACATGAAACTGACAGATTTGAAACTTTTGCTTGTGAGGCCACTGAAGACTCTGCCTCAGCCTTTTCAGGCAACTGATCTTGGCTAACATCATTAGGAGAACTTAGTAGAAGTGAACTCAGACCATCATAATAAGACTTATCAATCCCGTCTTTTCCATCAACATCCATCAGATAGAGTTCTTCCTCATTTGTGAAGTTTAAGAGAGAATTGGACAGTTCTGCCAGGTAAGCCTCCCCACAAGCAATAGAATCCTTAAAATCACCACATGGCATTTCAGGTTCTTGAATGCTCGCATGTGTTTTCCACACTGGCATTTCCGGGAGTGGAGACAAATGTAAGCTATTAAATGATGTACCACATTCCATTTCAGATGAATCAAATACATCATTTCCATCAAACTCAGAACACAGGTTTCCAGGGTCACTGTTGATCTGATCAAATGGGGTCTCTAAATTATCGTCATCAATGAAGCTATCAATGGCTAGTTCTTCTGGAACACCCATCTCCTCTGCAGCTCCATTGGAAACATCACCTCGAAGAAATTGAGGTTCTTCTCTAAGTACATCTTGTTGCTCAGCAGGTATATTGTCTTGAACTGGATCCTTAGCTCCGGTGTAATATGCATGGATAGTAACTCCATTCGTTATAGCACCACCATTCATCATATTTTCAGGAAAAGAATACTGAGCAGGATCAGTATGTGAACCATGGAAACCAAAATGATTGGACGTTTCACCTTCGGCCAAACAGTTTTTAGGCAAACTCTCACTTCCATTTACACCATAATTGTCATTTTCAGGATCCACAAGGAAACCTAAGTCCATGGAATTAAATGCGTCATTGCGGATTCTTTTCCGCATAGCATAATAGGAAGTCCGTACACTTTCAGCTTTTCTTTTTGCAGAATCAATTTTGCGTTCTCTTGTATTTCCAAACTTGATGAACTTCGATGGGAGAGGTGAAGTAGAAATCTCAAAGTCTGTCATGCCTGCAGATGCTTCCGCAGAAATAATAGGATCATAGAGGATAGAGTACCATCTATCGCGTATTTCTCTAAAACTATATCTTCGAGAAAACTGCACCGCACCTTTTGCTAGTGACTCTAAAGAAGCACCGGCCTGCAAATAGACAAGTCAAAGACTAAACATGGAGTCCCCCTTCGAAACTCAAACCAGACGGCAAGAACAAACATCTATCCAATTCAGAGCAATTGCCCCTTGACATACATAAACCACAACATTCAGAATCGTACACAAACAGATTCACTCTTCAATATGTGAAGGACTAACACATTTGCCCCATGATACGAGTGTCTACTATCCCCAAGACCTCAAATAATCCACATTTAATATGATAAATAGCATGAATGTGCAATGAATATAACTCGTTGATCCCAACCTAAGAAGCCTCTAAGACACACGTTCCTGGCTTTTAACGTACGCGCCAATTTTACCTAACAGTGCAACTAATATTCATCAGAAAAGGCGCTAAAGCACATTAGGTAGATGGCAAATTAAGCAGACATGCGGATGCAAAGGCAACAAAAGATTAGGAATAGAGGTTGAAGTCGAAAGCTAAGAGTGAATTGGAAAGAGAGAGAGAACCTCAACGGCGTTCTTGAGGAGAGGGTCGTCCTCGGAAATCCAAGGAGGCAGAGTGGCAAGAGCACCCATGGCAGCGGCGGCACCACCACTGACACAGTCTATCGTCGTCTTGTTGTGAGTTTTTGGTATTTTCTTTCTTCTTTGTGTGTAAGACTTAAGAGCTCTTAGCTCACATCACACTATCACAGAACACAAAACCCCAATATACACTCGGAAAAGTTGAAATGCTGTTTAGTGTTTACAAGGGTTTTAGTTCCTTTTTAAGACGGTAGAAATAAAAGCATAATAATAACTAATTAGTATAACAGACCGCATGGAAAAATGGGATTACGTTACATTCTTCTTTCTTGGCAGATACTTGTTTATTTCTTTTACTTTTTCCTTTTCATTATAATAAATTAATAACTAAATCGTACCATGTAACATTTTCGTGTAAACAATCCAATATTCTGTGATTCAATTTTTTATAGTAGTTTT
>NC_029791.2:104430787-104466858 GCF_000816755.2 Arachis ipaensis
AATTAATAATTTCATTTTATATACTATTTTAAATTTTATATATAATTTTTATTTAATTTATATATATAAATAATATTTATATATTTTTTATTATATATTTAGTATAATTATATTTTTAATGATGAAATATATTTTATTTTTGGTAATGATTTAGTTCAAAATTTTGTTTACATGATGATGGTGATAATTGTTAAAAGAATAAAAATTGTTGCAAATGTTACTTAAAACATTGAATTGGGACGGGACGTGAGGTTCGGATCTCTTTGTATGGCAGCATCTGATTTGTTGATGTTGAGATACCGTCAGTTCGAGTTTTTCGTGAGGAGTTGGAGGTGGTACCTACAAGAGACTCCGATGTTTAAGTTAGCAAGGGCTGTAGGCAGGCTTTTAGTAGATTAGAATGTGAATTATACTTGAGGGATGTCAGTGTACTTATAGTGGGGTCGATAACCACCTTTGTTAGAGTAGTTCCATCATTTCTGATGGATAACTGTTTCCTTTATCTTGGAAGTTTGTTGGAATCTATCTTTTAGTAAAGATAGAAATTGTAGGAGAGATTGGCGGAGGCAGTTACCTGCTTTGGACATGTAGAGCTGGGCTCTTTTGTCGGTATCTGACCTCTTTAAAGAGGCCGGGTATGTTTGTAGAGGCCATTTTTCTTGGTGGACCTTTTTGTTTGTTTGACCTGGCTTTGCTTATTAGGGCAGAGTATGAGCAGTGCCCCTGCTTGAGTCTTGAGCCTTTTATAGGTCGAGCTCAAGCATTTCGTAATTTTTGCTTAGACGTCGGGTGCCCCGTCTTTCCAAAGATCAAGTACTCAACGTACTTGAAAATTTGAATGGTGCCTCCCTTTAAATGAGGGGCTAAGTTGGCACGGCAGTTTTCTTGAATTGTGCGCATGTTTTAAAGAGGAGTAAATAGGCACGTTACTCTTTGTTTCTTATAAAAGCACCGTGGCCTTTCTTCTTCTCCTTTTTCCTATTTCTGAAAGTCTTTTCATTTGCTATCATTGTGAAGAAAAGATCCTTTCTTTTCCTTCGTCTTACTTTGAGACTCCATTTTTCAAGGTTCTCCTAATCTCGTTCTTCTCGGAAGAGTTCTTTGAAGAGGATTGTTCGTGTCTTGCTGCTTGATGTGCCCCTCTTCATTTCAAACCCCCTTTGAGGTTAGTGTCTCATCATTTTTAATAGTCTTGCATTGTTTGTTTGTTCTTGTGGCTATTCTTGAATGACCTCTGATTGTTGACAATGGGTTACTGTTGGGTACTTGGATCTTTGATGATGTTGCTTTTTTCTAGGAATTTTCCTTTTGTTTGGCTACTGTTACATAGCCTGAAGTTTTTCCTTTTTGTTGTCTTGAATTGCTTTTCTGGAATTGCTAAATACTGTAATCGTTTTGGTTTATCAATTACATTTATGTTACCCCTAATGGTGTCCCTGCTATATGATGTTGTGGTTACTGATGGAATATGAGGGGCGCCATTTCGAGTCCTTCTGTGTATAGAAGAGTCGTAGAACTGTGTTGATTGGTTTGTTTGCTTTTGCCCGACCTATATTGGATGGTGTCCGAGCTCTATCAGTAACGACTTCTTTACTTTGCATTTATAGGTATAGACTTTATGTCTTGTTTTGCTGTTCTCGGTATGTTTACTAAGGTTCCCCCTAGCATTCTAACTTGGGTAGATACCATTGTTCTTTCTTGTGTTTCGGTAGTAGATAGGAAATACTGTGATACCTTCTGTAGCCATCATAATATTTGTGAGAATAGAGAGGACAAGAGGAATTATGAGTTGGTAGTACTCGACCCTGAGGAGATGGTTTGTTTCCCTCCTTTAGATAACTCGGAGCGTCTTTTCTTTTACGCTTACGATTGTTTTTTTTCTAAGCTGGGCATTTCTCTTCCCTTCTCGGATTTTGAGTCGAATATCCTCTGGTCTTGTAATGTTGCTCCCACCCAATTGCACCCAAATTCTTGGGCTTTTCTGAAAATTTTTCAACTCCTCTGCCGAGAACTCGAGGTCCAACCTTCTGCCTCGGTTTTCTTTTATTTGTTTGTGCTAACCACACCCGGGACATTAAAGCGGAAGGATTCTTGGTTTTCTTTCCGAGCTGTTTACGGTAGAAAGATTTTTTCTGTTTTTGATGAGCCTTTCCATGACTTCAAAAATTACTTTTTTTAAGGACCGATCTGTAGGTGTCCAACCTTTTTATTTAGATGAGAATGACGAACCCTCCTTTCCCTTTTATTGCCAAGAGGAGCCTGTTATAGCCAAGTATATTGTGGATAGGTTAGATGAGGTTGAAAGACGTTTTGTGGACGTGTTGCAAGAGTGTTGGGGTCGGGCTCCTCATTTAGACACCAAGAGGTTCTTAGGGGACCCCAGTCAGCTTCGGTCCAAGCTAGGTAGTCTTCCGACCTCTAGCCTTTATGATTTCTCAAATTGTATTTGTTGTTCTAATATGCCTCTTGTTTTTTTACAGAGACAATGGCTTCTAAAACTTCGTCCATGAAATACTTGCGTCAAACCCGAAAAACGGTTGTGGCTCGGGGGCTTTCAAGATAAGGAGGCTAGGGGTGCTTCTTCCCGACCTTCCCTTAAGAAGTCGGACCCTGGCCCCATAGCCCAGAAAAAGGTCATCCCAACTCCTTCCGTTTGGTTGATACCTTCTGACCCATCTTCTAAGAGCTCGGGTGCTTCATCTTCCCCGTTACCGCCAGGGCCTCCTCCCAAAAAATAGAAAACTACTAGGGAGTCGGGCATTAATGATAAGGATTTTGACGGGTTCGTTTAGAGTGAAAAGAACATCTTGCCCCATAGTCAAATAGCTATGGATGACGTGGCTATCTAGAATCACCTCCACCATATGACCCGTAATTGTATCCGTATGGCGGGGTGAGTACTGCTTTGGCTAAGAAGCTGGGAAAGACTCATGTCCGTGCTATTCAGGCTTTCCTTGACTCTTCCTGAGCTAAAGTGGAAAGGTTAAATGGCTTGAAGGAGGAGTTAGAGGAGGAGAACGCCAAGCTGAAGTCTGACTTGGAGAAAGCTCATTCTCGAGCAATAAAGGCTGAGGCGGCAGCATTGATGGCAGAGGGGATGAAGAATAAGGCCGAGGAAAGTTACACTAGGACTTACGGGGAGCTTATTGACCTCAAGGATGAATTGAAAGCAGCTCGGGAGGAGTATGCGGCCCTTTAGGAGAATGTTGTCAGGGGGATGGATGAGATGTTTGAAAATTTAAAGGCTCAAGTCCAAGTCCTTGCCCCCGACCTAGACCTTTCCCAACTTAGTCAAGATAACATTGTTGTTGACGGAAAGATTGTGCCGGCCCCTGATGAGGATGAGGGGCCTCCTCTCGACTCGAAGATTTCTGCTCCCCAAGTCGGTCAAGCTTCTGCACCGTCCGAGGTCCAACCCGAGATTGTCAATGTGGAGGCCTCTTCTTCACCATCTACGTCTATCCCAACCGTGCCGATCTTTATGCATCCTCCGACCCCTCCTGTCAAGGGAAAAGATGCTGCTACGGGCGAGGATCTCAACCCGCTGCTTGGCGAGTGATGAACCCATATTTTATGATGTATTTTGTGCCCAATTTAAGTTATTTATTCAATCCTTCACCCACTTATTCATGTAAATTGCATGGTTTTACTTTCCCTTCCTTATTTTATGATATATGTAAAACATGTTTCCTATACTTTAAAAATATTAATTTTAATTATCCTTTATTACCATTTGATGCCGTAATTTGTGTGTTAAGTATTTTCAGGTCTCATAGGGCAGGAATGGCTTAAAGGACAAAAAGGAAACATACAAAAATAGAAGGAAAGCACAAAAATGGAGTTTTGAAGAAAAGGCAGCGACGCGAACGCATGGACGATGCGAACGCGTGCCTAGCGCGAAATGGCATCGACACAAACGCGTGGACGACGCGGACGTGTGCCTTGAGCAGAACGCAAATGATGCGAACGCGTGACCCACGCGAACGCGTGACAGATGCCACGTACAAGAATCTGCAGAAAACGCCCCTAGCGATTTCTGCACCCTTTTTTGGCCCAATTCCAAATCTAGAAACACAGAATATAAGCCAGAGAATGGGGGAATCAAATAACAACTTAGTAACAAATACAATATTGATAATTTTAGGTTTTTAGATGTAGCTTTTAGAGGGAGAGGCTCTCTCCTCTCTGTTAGGATTAGGATTTAGGATTTCTATTAGGTTTAGGCTACTTTACTTCAATGCCAGGTTCAATGTTCTTTTAATTTATGTCGCTCTTCTATTTTTATTTATTCCAATGCTTTTACTTGTTAATGTTCCAATTTATCCTACAAACCTTTTCATGTCAAGATTTGAATATTCTATTTAATATTAATTGAGGTATTTCAGATTAATGATTGTTTTATTCTGTTTATGATTGCTTTCAATTTAAGTTAGATTTATTTTCCCTTTGGCTTTGGTTAAGTGATTGGTAACACTTGAGTTATCAAACTCAGCTATTGATTGAAATTGGAGTTGCTGATTGATTTGGATCGCTCTAAAACTGGTCTCTCCACAGGAGTTGGCTAGGACTTGAGGATTAACTTAATTAGTCCGCTTGACTTTCCTTTATAAAGTAAGGGTTAACTAAGTGGGAGCAACAACAATTCTCATCACACCTGATAAAGATAACTAGAATAGGATTTCCAGTCCTTATACCTTGCCAAGAGATTTTTCTTTATAATTTATTAATTTATTTTTCTTGCCATTTAAATTACTTGTTCCTTATTTTAAAAAACCCAAAAATATACAATTTTCCATAACCAATAATAAATCATACCTCCCTGCAATTCCTTGAGAAGACGACCCGAGGTTTAAATACTTCGGTTATAAATTTTATTGGATTTTGTTACTTGTGACAGCCAAACTTTTGTAAGAAAGGAATTATTGTCGGTCTAGAAGCTATACTTACAACGGAAATTTATTCGTGAAAATTCTAGATCGCGCGAGAATTTCGCTCTTCAGCGAGAAACCTTAAATTCTCTTTGTTTTTGTTTTAGATATTTAGAATGACCCGAGCTGGGTCTTATAACACTTTACTTTCTTTTGTAATATTTGGTAATTTCTTGAACACTTTACCTTTTGTTTTAGTTGCTTCCACAACTTTTATAAAGTACTATTCAAGTTATTTTCTTTATATCTCAAATAACACTTCTGCTTTTGAAATGGAGCTAGGTTTTTGAAGTCGAATATAGTTTTCCTGATTTTGAATCTTAGCAACTTTGTCAAATGAGTAGTTCTTTTATGAGTTTCCTTTCCTAATTCCGGCTTCGAGTAGTCGGTCTTTATTAAGTTACTTTTACAGCTCGTTTTTTACCTGGCCTAACAATTGAGGCCGTTTTCAGTAGTTGTTTATATAAGTTCTTACATTAATTTGTACCTCGTCACTTCATCTTGCTGACCATCTTATGTTGGGTAATGACTTTTGTGGTTTGTTGAGCTTAAATTAATGTATTTTTAATAGGAAACCTTTAAAGAAAGAAGTAGAAATTTTATTAATAGTAAAGAAATTCCTTTAAGTAAATCTACGTATTAGGGGCTTGAGTACTCCTAGTCTCTATGCTGATGCCTCATTAAAATACCCTAAAATTGGGAAAAAGAGTACACCGATGCACAAGGTTTCGCTGTCTAGCTATAATACTTTCTTAGATTACATGCGTGTCAAGACCTCGGGAGCTCCCACCCTTGGAGGTTGGACACTTTGTAGTAACATTTGCCTAAGACCTCAACTATTTTGTAAGGTCCCTTCCAATTAGCAGCAAGCGTTCCTTCTCCTGATTTTTGTACTCCAATGTCATTTCGGATCAAGATGAGGTCGTTGGTGGCGAAGCTCCTCTTGATCACCTTTTGGTTGTATCTTAGAGCCATCCTTTGCTTTAGGACTTCCTCCTTAATTTGAGCTCTTTTTCGGACTTCAGAGAGGAGATCGAGCTCTTCTTTTTGTGCCTGGGAGTTAGCTCTTTCGTTGTAGAATATGACTTTGGGTGATTCTTCAGCTACTTCTATGGGGATCATTTCTTCCATTCCGTAAACAAGTCAGAAAGGTGACTCCCCTATTGTAGAATACGGGGTGGTCCGATATGCCCACAAGACTTGAGGGAACCCGTCAGCCCAAGCCCGTTTCGCGTCTTATAGTCGGCGCTTTAACCCACCCAGTATGACTTTGTTGGCAGCTTCTACCTGTCCATTGGCCTGGGGGTGCTCTACTGATGTGAACTGGTGTTTTATTTTTAGGTCGGCCACCAGATTCCTAAAGGTTGAGTCATTGAATTGAGTCCCATTGTCCGTGGTGATGGAGTGAGAAACTCCAAACCTTGTGACAATGTTCTTATACAATGAATTTTTTACTTCTCTGGGCGGTTATAGTTGCTAAAGGCTCTACCTCGATTCATTTAGTGAAGTAGTTAATCCCTACTATGAGGTATTTGACTTGTCCTGGTGCTTGTAAAAATGATTCGAGCATATCGAGATTCCATTTTAGAAATGGCCATGGTGAGGTAACGCTAATAAGTTTCTCAGGTGGCGCAACATGGAAGTTGGCATGTTTCTGTCAAGGTGGACACTTCTTAACGAACTCAGTCGCTTCCTATTGTAAGGTCAGCTAGAAGAAGTCGGCTCAGATCACTTTTTTTGCCAGTGACCGAGCTCCCAAGTGATTTCCACATATGTCACTGTGCACATCCTTTAAGACTTTCTTTGTATTAGAGATCGGGACACATTTCAAGAGGAGTGTTGAGATCCCTCTTTTGTATAGAATATTGTGGACCAATGTATAATTTTGCGCCTCTTTTACAAGCCTTCTGGCTTCTTTTTCATTCTTGGGGAGGACATCAAATTTAAGGTAGTTGATTATATGAGTCATCCATCCTAGGTTTTGATTGGATATGGTCAATACCTCTGAACTATCCTCCTCTTTTGATATTGATGGTGTTTGCAGAGTCTCCTGAATAAGACTTCTATTGTTGCCCCCTGGCTTGATGCTGGCTAATTTGGAGAGGGCATCAGCTCGGGCATTGGATCCTGAGCTATATGTCGGACCTCTCCTTCTGCAAAGTGTGTCAGTTGTTCTCGGGCTTCATCCAAGTACTTCTTTATAATGGGGTCTTTTGGTTGATAGGTGCTGTTAATTTGCGAAGTTATTACTTGCAAATCACTGAACACCATCAATCTTTCCGCCCCTACTTCTTTGGCCAGCTTCAAGCCAGCAAGTAAGGCCTCGTACTCTACTTGGTTGTTAGAAGTAGGAAACTCAAACCTTAGGGAGAGTTCTATCCGAGTTCCTTGGTTGCTTTCTAAAATAACACCTGCCCTATTTCCAGATTTATTTGATGACCCACCTACATATAGGCTCCATGTAGCTGGATCTCCTGGACTTTTGGTGTACTCAGCGATAAAGTCAGCAAGGTATTACAACTTAACTGCGGTCTGAGCTTTATACTTTAGGTCGAACTTGGACAGTTCCACATCCCATTGTAGCATCCTCCATGCCAAGTCCGTCTTTTGTAAAATGTGTTTCATTGGTTGATTAGTGTGGACTTTGATGGTATGAGCCTGAAAGTAAGGTCGGAGTCTTTGAGATGTGAGGATAAGGGCATAAGCAAACTTTTCTATTCTTTGATAGTTCAACTCTACCCCTTGTAGGGCTTTGCTGATGAAATAGATAGGTTGCTGTCCCTTTTTATCTTCTCAGATCAGGGTTGAAGCTATAGCTTAGCTTCCTATTGCCAAGTACAGCACGAGCTCTTCCTCTTTGATAGGTCGGGTAAGTATAGGGGGCCGTCCCAGAAATGCCTTGAAGTCCTGAAAGGCTTGCTCACATTTTGGGGTCCACTCAAATTTCTTTCCTTTTCTTAGGATTGAGTAAAAGGGAAGTGATTTCAGAGTTGATTCGAGTTGGAATCTGGATAGGGCTGCCAATCTTCCATTTAATTGTTGGACCGCTTTAACACAAGTCGGGCTCTTCATGTTGAGTATAGCCTGACACTTGTCTGGATTTGCTTCTATACCTCTTTGAGTTAACATGAAGCCCAAGAACTTTTCTACTTCTACTGGGAAGGTGCATTTTGAGGGGTTCAACCTCATTTCATGCTTCCTTATTATGGAGAACACCTCGGAGAGATCGGACAACAGTGTTGCGTTCTCTTTGGTCTTGATGAGCATGTCATCTACGTATACCTCCATAATTTTTTCCAAGTGGGAGAAAAATACTTTGTTCATTAGTCGCTGGTATGTATCCCCTGCGTTCTTTAACCCAAAAGGCATTACTATATAGCAATAGTTAGCCTTTGGAGTTATGAACGAGGTCTTTTCCTAATTTGGCTTGTCCATCAGGATTTGGTTGTATCCCGAGTAAGCGTCCATGAATGACAGATATCTATAGCCTGAGGCTGAGTCGACCAGAGCATCAATACTAAGGAGGGGATATGGATCCTTAGGATAAGCTTTGTTGAGGTCGGTGTAATCTGCACACATCCTCTATTTTCTATTTTGTTTTTTCACCAAAACAATGTTAGCTAGCCACAATAGATATTTTACCTCCCTTATGAACCCTGCCTCTAGCAAGGCCTGCACTTGTTCCTCCATGACCTATGTCCTTTCTGGTTTGAGCTTTCGATGCTTTTGTTGAATAGGTCGGGAGCCCGGACATACTACAAGTTTTGGGACATCAGGTAGGGATCTATGCCGGGCATGTCAGAGGCTTTCCAGGCGAAGAGGTTGGAGTTCTTTCTTAGTAGATCAACAAGCTGTTCCTTTAGGTTTTCCTCCAGATTAGCCCCGATATTTGTTATTTTGTCAGGGTGGTCTCCGATTTGTACTCCTTTACCTTGCCTCTAGGTTGGGAGCGCAGTTCTTCTCAAATTCGGATACCCCCCCCCGGTTCAATTGTGTTGACCTTTTTGCTCCGCAGGTTGCCTTTTAAATTTAAGGCTTTCATTGTAGCATTTACATGCTAGCTTTTGGTCCCCCTTAATAGTGGCAATTCCTTCCATTGTGGAGAACTTCATACATAGGTGAGGTGTTGAGACAACAGCTGGAAATCGATTCAAGGTGGTCTGACCTATTAAGGCATTATATGCCGATGTTACGTCGACCACGATGTAATCGACACTCAATTTCTTCGACATTGTTCCCTTTCCAAAAGTGGTGTATAAGGAGATATACCCAAGAGGTCGGATTGGAGTATCCCCTAGTCTAAAGAGGTTGTCTGGATAGACCTTTAGGTATTTTTCTTCCAACCTGAGTTTGTCGAAGGCGGGTTTGAATAGGATGTCTGCCGAGCTGCCCTGGTCTATCAGGGTTCTATGGAGGTTTACATTTGTGAGGATCATTGTTATCACCACGAGATCATCATGCCCAGGTGTTATCCCTTGAGCGTCTTCTTTAGTGAACGAAATGGTAGGTAAGTCGGGCAGTCTATTTTCCTCCCCGACTTGGTATACCTCTTTGAGATGCCTTTTCCGTGATGATTTTTGTAAACCCCGTTAAATTAGTAGATAGTTAGTCAATAAATTAGTTTTTAATAAGGAAGATTAGAAATGTGAATATTATAACAAATTAGGATAGAGCTCATTGAAACGAAAATTTTAACACTAATTTTGAAGAAATCGGTCAAAGATTAGACTAAACAGGCCGAACCGGTTGAACCGGGCCTGTGGACCCAAACCAGCCCAAAAGGACATTAAATGAAACCCAAAAATTTCCCCTTTCTTCCCAAGTACACGTTCCAGCGAGCAGAGGGAAGGGGAGAACGAGAAAACGTTTTCGACCCTTACGACAACCTTCAACTCGCCGTAACTTCTCCGTCCGAACTCCGATCGTCGCACCGTTTGTGGCCACGCGACCACCGTGTCGAGCTCTACGTTTCTATTGGAACAATTTCATTGGTAAGTTATTAATCACTCCCAGATACTCCTTTCCCCCAATTTTTTGAAAATTGGAAGAGATGTTGAATTTTTTTTATTTTTGATGTTTTAGGATCCAATTAGCTTGAGAAAAACGTTCACTCTTACTTATGCGAAGCTTGGGTAAGGTAAGGATACCATAATTCTATTTTAATTTCACTAAATTTGAGCTTTGGGAATTAAATTGGGTATATATGTATTCTGAATGTGTATTAGGTTGTGAATAAATAATTGGAGCTTGAAATTGTGAATACCGGAACTTGGAGGAAGTTGTTTAGTTGATGTTTTGGGGCTGTGTTGGTTTTATTTAAATTTCCTTGATCGTTACGTGGGGAATCGGCCAAGGTATGGTTTAGGTTTCTTGCATTTAATATATAATGTTCTGTGAAAACTTAGGCTAGATGACCATAGGATAAGTTGGAATGCATGTGTATATTGAATGTTTAGTAATTTATTGATGAACATGTTTGGTTAGTGTTTGTTGGATAACTGGTGATTTGATTATGTGGTGGAGATTGTTACTTATATTGATGTTAGAAAGAAATATGGTTGACTTGTTGATTATATGTTTACAAGAATATTGAATGGAAGCTTGATGGAATTGTTGAGAAATGAGATTGTTTAGTGTTATTGAATGGTGGTTAATGGAATGGTGTAGAGTTTTGTTGAGGTTTGTTGTTGGCAATTGTATTGGTATTGACATGTTTAATATTGAATGGAATGGAAACTTTGAATGAACATGAGGTTTAAAGAATTTGCAATACTTTGGTTTTGGGCCAAACTTCGGTAGGCTATAACTTGGCTTCTGGAATCCCAAATTGATTCCAATTTATTTTAAATGAAAATTGGGTTCATGAAGTTTATGCCGTTCGAATAACGGAAGAAAAACGATTTAAAACGACTGAATTATGCCCGTCTGAAATTTTGGTGTGGAATTTGTTAATATGCAGGTGGTATTTCTCTAGTTATGCAGCTCTCTGATTGATTCCTTTTTTGAAGAACGTACATCCATGCGTACACGTGGCCCACGCGCACGCGTGGCATGGGTTTTGGCGATGCGTACGTGACTGGTCCTATGCGTACGCGTAAGGAGCTAACAAGCATATCCACACGTACGCGTGACCCACGCGCACGCGTGACATGAAGTTTTTCCTACTCATACGCATGACAAGGGACGAGCGCACGAGCTGCATCTTCACACTCCAACGCGTACGCGGGAGCCACGCGTGCGCGTGGCACCTGTTCTAGCAAACATGATTTTTGAGTTTTAAAACCTTATTTCAAATATCTAAACCTCTATTTTCATTCCTTTAGTCATAAAAAGTGGTGTTAAGCCTGACAGTCAGATGAAGCTAGGAAATGGAGATAACTTGGAGGTGAAGTAAAGCCAAAAAGAAAATGATGAATTGATTATGAAATGTTACGGATGATTATGAATGATACTTGGCTTGATAATTAAATGAATGATCATATATGATACTTGGCTTGAATGATTAAATGATCTGAGATACGAGATTTTCCTGAGTAAAGTACCGTAGCTTACCACCACATGTACCAGGTTAAAAACTTGATACTTTGTTGACCCTACGACGTAAGGGTGACCGGGCACTTATAAATTACCGGGAATGTTAACCCCCATTGAGCAATATTGATTATTTGAGAAAAAGCTATGCATAGACTCTTGGGGATGCACGTCGAGGGACAGTCTAAGGTTTTTGAACTTGTCAAGTTGGCTGGGTAACCGACAAATGAGCCTCATCAGCCATAGAACATGCATGCATAATATGCATACTACTTGAATTACTTATTTGTGCATTAATTGGGTGTGCCTAAGTGTACTTGCCATGTTAAATGTATATTTGTTACCTACAGTATTTGTAACCTTCTTGTGCTTGCCTTTATCTATTTATTTGTCTGTGAAATGCTGACGGAGATGGAAGTATGGAGGAATGGCAGTATGGGACTTAGATTTTAAGGTTAAGTTAAGTTAGGGTTAGATACTCTTAGAAAACCACCTTTTATGACTTCTATTTAATACTTTAAGCTCTATAATCTGAGTGTCGGCGTTTTAGGATTGCCTCTGGCATTCCCAAGACCTTATATCTTATGTGTGTGGCACCTTTACCATACTGAGAACCTCTGGTTCTCACCCCATACTATGTTGTTGTTTTTCAGATGCAGGTCAAGAGACATCTTGTTAGGCGTCTGGACTCCTGAAGCGAAGTGGTTACTGTGTTATTTTGTTGTACAGTGAGATATATATATATACACACACACTTAGCTTTCTCTCTGCATAACTTGTTCTTTTTGATCCTCTTAGAGGTTTATGGAGAGACAGGATTTTGTTTATGTATATTTGGGTTTTGGATATGTATATATATGTGTGTGCATATTTTCCGGCCAGTCTTGACTTCGCGGGCTGAGTTAGGAGCTTATTACTTTTTATCTTTGACCCTTTGTTTCTGTTTTTGGTTACTTTATACTTAACAGCTATAGCTTTCTTAGTATGCAAGATAACTCGTTTCTTAAGCATTGCGCTTTTAATTCGCAATTTTTATTTCCTCTATTCTTCAAGGCTCCTAGTATATTATAATCCTTCTGCTATTATATGTACACATTTTATTTTAGAGGTCATAATACCACTCCACCTCTATTTTACGACTTAAGCGTAAAGTTCAGTGTGGTAGGGTGTTACAATTTTGACATTTCTCCTCTGGCAAATCCCCCATTGATCATGTGTATATGTTGCTCTGGGCGGGTCTGAGGTGGATGCTCTTGTCGTCTTTCCTCTTCCTCCCTCTATCTCTTTCTCGGGTCGCCCAATCTGTCAGCCAAGTATCTGTCTAGCCGGCCTTCTCTGGCCAAATTTTCTATAACATTCTTCAAGTCGTAACATTCATTGATACTCACAATATTCTGTCCGACTTCCTACCTTCTTATGTTTGATCGGACGAGGAGGTGGAAGCTTCTCCATGTGGCCTATCTCTCTATAGACATCCACTAGAGAGACTCGGAGGGGAGTATAGTTGTGGTATCTTCAGGGCTTCTCTGAGTTTTGCTCTTCCTTTTTCTTAGGCTCTTTTTTCCTTTTTCCCAAGCTTGATAAGGCAGGTTTGGCCGCAGGAAATGTTCCCTGAGTCGGAAATTTTCCTCCATATTGATGTATTTTTTTCCCTTTCTTAAACTTCATTCAGAAAAACTGGATGCCACTTAGATATGGACTGAGAGAATGACCATTTCCTTTGAATTACTCAGTTTGCTCATCAATCTATAGATAGTGATTGCATTTAATTGGGAGACCAACTCTAGAATTACTCTTTCACACATCTTAAAAAGCTGGAAATTGTGCTACACATATGCTGGCTAAATATGCTTGTAATGTTGATTTTAATTGGATGGAAAAGGTTCTTAATATAATTCAGTCTACTATGATTAAAGAATGTAATATTGGCTCTGATTTAATATTACGCGTATTATCTTCGTCAAAGAAAAAGAACTCTACAAGTTAAGAAAATAATTTTTTAGTCTGGTGTGCTTGGTTGAGTATTTGGGACTTTATTCTTGTTCCTTGAATGTAAGATATTTTGTGCTTTAATATCAACCTTGTTATCATAAACCTCTAGTAGCTGTTAACTTTAAATATGTTTTGACACCTTATAACTAAATATAAGCAGCACCCTTGTTTTCATGCATAAACACTTGCCCATTTTTTCTAGTGATTTGTATTGTATGTCTTAAAGCATGCACCTAATCTCATTCTCATAAGTTATAACTTGGTTTGTTGACTAATGCAAGTATGCAACTAAGCTTCTTCTGCTTTTTTTTTCTTAGCAAGTATTATTAGCATTAAAAATGTGTAGTTTCATATTTGATTTACTATTTTTTTTGTTCACAGAAAAATCATTTTGAAAGGGAAAAAGAACTTAATTAATGTTACAAAATTTGAAGATTAAATACTAGAGAGTAAAAGTTATGATGTTGTGGACATGATGATAAACCTATATGCTACTTAATTAATTACTTCCTTTTTGTTATTGAATATTTTGCATTGACGATATAGTTAGAGTGGGTTCAGTTATTGGGGATTGTGGGTTTTTGAATGGGCTAGAGTGGGTTTGGAACTTCCAATGGAGGCGTGAGCTCTTTCAGTGGGAGTTAGACCTTCTGAGTCAGCTACATGAGGCTTTGAGACCTGTGAGGCTAGCGAATAATAGGGAGAATAGAGTTGTGTAGAAATATGATAGACTTGGTATTTTTTTGACTAACTCTTTTGTGCAGGTACTACAAGAAGGAATGCTATCAGAGGATGTAACCAGTTACAGCTTCACAAAGACCATCTGGAAAGGTTTGGTTCCACCAAGGATGGAGCTGTTTGCTTGGTTTGTCCTGGTAGGCAGGGTGAATACCAAAGAACGGCTAAGTCGGATCGGGATTATTAGCCAGGATGATAAGAGCTGTGTTTTATGTAATAAGGATGTTGAGTAGATCCATCACTTGTTTCTTGGCTGTGATTTTGCTAGGCAGGTGCGGAGTGCATGGATATCTATGTTTGGCCGGCTCTGGGATTTCCTGGAGTTAGTGAAGGACCATTTCCTGAGTTGGACAGATGAGCCGCGAAGAAAAGAAGATCGACAGCAGCGTTTGAGGTGTTTCTGTGCGATCATTTGGCACATTTGGATGGAGCGAAATAGGAGGATATTTCAGAACCAAATGAAAGGCGTAGAAGATATCATCACAATGACCATCCTTAGCTGCAACGAGTGGAGAGGTGTGCATCTCTAGGGTTGTTGATGGCTATGCCGGAGATGACGTGGGGATTTTGTTTCTTTGGTCTAGGAGTTTGTTGGGGTTGCCTGTATTTTTGTTTTGTTTGATACTGTTTGATCCACTCCAGTGTGTTGAGCTATTTTACTTTCAAAAAAAATAGTTAGAGGTTGTTATGATTTAGACTAGTATATGGTATTTTGTAATGATGATGTAATGTGTGTGATCTTATAGAATACTTTATAAATTGAATTTGATAGTAAATGTGCTATTAGTTTTCTTTAGAAATTTAATTCAAATATTTAAGGTTATTTATTGACACTAAATTAAAAAAATAGTTGAAATAGTAATTTCAATGCAACATTAGAAAACCATTGGAAATAAAAAAATATATAATTACAAAAAATTATTGTCAAAAGTCACAAAAAATAATGACGTTAAAATTATTGTCAAAGGTAACTACAAAATAGCAATGGTATTAAAATCGTTGTTTAAAAAAAAAAAATAAAAGGCAACGATTTTCAAACCATTCTCCAAACTAGTAACAAAGCTACAATGATGTAAAGTCGTTGCCTATCGTGTTATAATTGTAAACCATTGCATAATGACTGACAACATTAAAAATTATTATTTAAAAATTATTGTAAAAACCGTTGTCTATTAAGATAACAAAGGCAACGATTTTTTTTGTTGCTATTGCCTTATATAAAAAACCGTTGTCTATTAGCATTGGTAACGAATATATATACCACAGGTCAAAAAGTGTTGCCAAAGCGTTGACTAAAGTTTTATCAACGATATTCTAATCTACGACAATAATTTTTAACCGTTACAAAAATCCTTATTTATTGTAGTGATACTTCCTCCAATACCCAAGGTTAACTGATGAACAACCAAGAATAATTTTTTTCTGATGTGGAAGATCAAGTAACACTGCAACTACATAACATACTTAGAATTAAACTTTACACTAGCCTTAGGCTCCACCTTAACCAGAAGTCCACCTAAGCTACAGTCTATGGTACCACTTATTAGGATAAATAGAATATATAGTTTTAATTATAAGGAGTCTAAATGTGACGATAAATTAAGAAGTCTTTGTAGAATTAAATTTGCCAACGAGCACAGCGCAATGTAAAAATAAAAATAAAAATTTATTTGTAAATACTAACCGTACAAATGAATAATAGTCGTATAGATCAACAGTAATCATACACGTGTACAGTATAATATGGACATCAATATATGTCTCTGTAAATAGTACTGTACAATATATGCAAATAATACTGTACCAATACTTTTACATAAATAATAACTTGCACAAATATTTAACATGAAAAACTCAAAAATCGTATAACAATTACGAGTTAGACGATCTTAACAAAAATTTTACTATATTTTTGGATAATCATACAATATCCTCTCCACACTCTTACACATTCAAGATGTACATATATTATTTTTCAGTGAGATCTCTTTCCTATTTAAATACTATAATTTTATGATAATTATAGTACCAAGGAATAATAGAGATAATATCCAAAAATATCTCCTATACATAAACCTACACACTATAATTTTTTGAGAAGTATTCACACATCTATTTTTCTCTTACTTGTGTTTGATGAAAATAAACCGAAGGAACCTCACTATTTATAGGTGAGGTTCTTGTTCATTTTTAAATGTTGCACAATAAATTTTATTATGCATCATTGAAAAAATTTTTAATCTTTACGCATTTTCAACTTTGTGGTTATTTTGCACAAGGGGGAGACTCACATAAAGTTGACAAAAACAACTTTTTTTAAAGTTGCTGACATGTCACTTTATGATTGGTGTTTTATAAAATCGGTTAATAAAATTTATTTTTAAACCAGATACTTTAAATCCGGTTCGACCTAGCTGGTTTAAATAAACCGGTCCGAATCTTTTCCTTTTTTGCCCTTTTCTTCAGTCCACCAAACTACATCGTTTCATAATCCCTTTTCCTCCCTCAACGTCACTTTCACAGAAGCTCTCTCATCTCTCATATCTCATTGACCCAAGTTTTCTCCTTCTATCAGCATCATACGACAAGCTTGTCGTCGGTCTCTCCCGGCTCCGATCTCGCGTGCCTTCCTTGCCGTCGTCGTCACTGGCGGCAGTAGCAGCAGCTCCTGGACCTGGACGTCGTCGCCGCTCCGTGTCTTGTCACTGCCTCGTAGTCAGTCTCGCGCCGTCATTGCGCCCGTCGACGCCGAGACAGAAGCAGCAAGTCCCCGACTTCCTCCTCGCCTTTAGCAACTCCTCGGCCTCCTTCGCACAACCTGGTCCCAATCTGGTGAGTTTTCAACAAATTTTTCTCTTCGTCTGTTTTGTGTTTGGTTGCTGTGTTTGATTTTTTTGTCAAAAATAATCACATTGAGTGAAGATCACCAATATGGGCACATGGATATTTATAAAAAGATGAACTATATGAATGATTGAAGCCAAAATTGGGATTTTTTACTATTTTATTAATAATTGTATAATTGGTATCAAACAGAATTAAATGGGTTATGCAAAAAACTGGTAACTAAAATTGAAATTGATTTTGAAATAAGAAGTAGTGATGAAAGGGAAACAGTAATATAAAAAAATATAATTGCAGAGGTAAAATTGGAACGGAAAAGGAAATGAAGTAAAATTCAATTGAGAAAAGTAATACCAGAAAAACAATGTTACATAGCTAGAGTTCTTGTTCGAATTTAAAGTGCTAGAAAGATGCAACAAAAATTTAGGATTTTATATTTTTATAGACTACCTACTTAACGGGGTGATTTTGGGCAAATAAACAAGGGATGCATAGCATTTTTTCATAGCAGTATATGTGGCATTAGCATTAGTAAATTCAAGTTGATACATTATCATTTAGCAAAGCAAATATTCTAAAGAAGGAATAGGTAGTCTAATGTTACAATTCCTTCAACTCAACCTACTGCAATTTTACTGGAAACTTACCTTTGCCATTCTTTTCTGTGTCTCTTCCCACACGAATTGAGCAACCACGGTTAGCGACTCCCTGCAAGTTCAATGCTATTAGGACGTTTCCATAGAAGATAAAATTCTTGCTTTATTACTGTCTTAAGCTTTAACAATAAAGTTCCAAGATCGATCCCTATTGCAGGACCCTTTTGTTTTTTTGCCATCCTTCAATTCTCTGTCAAAAGCAGTGTATAAATGAAGTATGAATATGAATAACTTCTGAGTGTGTACATATGTATAGAGAAAAAGAAAGTTATACCAATAAAAGGGTTTATTTAGGTTCATTGAAACCAAAAAATAAATTAATAATATCAAGGGTTAAGCTCAATTGCATTGTGTGCTAACAAAACTTATACGTTGATGGAAAAGTTTATTATCATTTAAAGCTTTACAATTACTCTTAAGATTATCCATTAACAATAACAATTAAGCATTGACCTGCGTGTCTGATCACAAACTGAAAAAATAAGTATAGTGTATAACATTGTTGTGGACACAGTTACACATACCTTAAAACTCAAAAGGGTAGATAGATGAGTCAAGAAAGAAACCAACAAATATAAATAAAAACGAAGAAGATAATAAAAAAAATCTCATTTCCTTTTATATATATATAGCACAAATGATCATTTGTTCTGACGAAATAGATCAAGAATGTAGGAGTTCTGTTGAACTCTAAATTTTAAATTCGAATTTTAAGCAATAGGTAATTTCAAGCAATACCCAAGAGAATGTGTCTATGCTGGCTGTTTCATGCTTTCCTGTCAACCTTCTTTCATTTCCTTCTCCATTTCACATTTCACTTATGTTAAATTCATATTTGCATGTTTGGGTTAAGTGCTTGCCATGTTTGGTTGACCAATTTCATTTTTCTTAATTAAATGAAACTGTAAATGACATTGGACGTGTTAGTGTTTACTTTTGAAGAAATGATATTTCTGCAATTAAATTAGTGCCTAAGCTTGACTTTTTTGTTAATTTAGTGTGCAACCATCTAATTTAAGCTGGTATTTTAAATTGATAGTGTAAATAACTCTTCATTTATTTATAATCATATAATTAAGGGTACATCAAGTTTACAACTTAGCAATAATAATATACATAATTCTCTAGTGGCAGGAAGAAGAACAATAATACTCACAGTCTCACACAACACTTGAATCAAAAAATATAAACATGTCATAAATGATTACTTAGATGTTTGTTTGGTTTGAGAAACCTTGGTAACTTGGTAAGGGTGTGCAAAACTTAGACGGAGTTGAAATTTAACCTAAATTTAAAGTATATTTTGTTGATTTAGACTTGTCATTTTTTTCGGTATTTATTTTGTATCTGAATTAAGATTATGCTCTTAATCAAATTATTTGAAATATATTGGATAAAATACTAGAGTTGAATTTGAATCTATTAAATATACTGAGGTCTGCAAAATACAATTCTAAGGTGTCTTGAAGAAGTAGAAAATTATGTGTATCTCCAACTACTACCTGTTCTTGTTTAGGGGGTAAAATTTTCACTTTTTTACATATATAGAATTAGAAAGAAAACGAGTCTGGGTGCAATGGATGTTGATTCAGAACCACTCAATTCAGAAGAGAATGTTGAAGATTGCTTGATGACCGATGTGGAAGAGAATGTAAATTGCACTTGTGATTGCGGTTGCAGCAGTAGCAAGTGTGTTGTTGTGACGGCCGATGATATTATAAACCAGACATTTGAAACATCGGATGCAGCTTATCACTTGTATGTGCGTTATGCAAGGTGTGTCGGGTTCGGAGTTCGCAAGGGTGATACAGCGCGTGGAAAAGATGGAACACAACGCAGAAGGCAATTTTTTTTTGCAACAAGGAAGGAAAGAGAGCCGATAAATACATCTCTAATTTGAACAGGAAGAGGGAGCATAAAGCGCTGACTCATACGGGTTGTGAAGCCATGCTTGCGGTGTACTTTGACACCAAAACTTCAGCTTGGAGAGTTAAAAAATTAGTTGAGAAGCACAACCACGATCTTGTCCCCCAATGCTTGGTACACCTAATTCCAAACCACTGTGGGATGAATGAGGCTCAAAAAGCTCAGGCAAACACCATGCACGATAATGGTCTTCCAAGCGCTAAGATAATGGGACTAATGGTAGGCCAAGCCAGGGGTTATGCTAATGTCGGGTTCACAAAGAAGGATCTGGATAACCACATTGAAAGAACTCGTCGTGCAAAGCTCATTGGTGGGGATTCTAATGCAACAATTAGCTATCTACTTGGAAAAGCCGATGTTGACCCCATGGCCATGGCAAGGTACAGTGCTACTGATGAAAGTCGGCTGGCGAATTTATTTTGGGCAGATGGCATTTGTAGGGCGGATTATTAGTGCTTTGGAGATGTGCTTGCATTTGATACAACCTATCGGAAAAATAAGTACAGAAGACCGTTGGTTATCTTCTCGAGTTGTAACCATCACCGTCAAACATGCATATTTGTCTTTGCCTTGATAGAGAACGAACAAACGGTAACATATACGTGGTTGTTGCAAAACTTTCTAGATGTCATGCTGAACAAGTCTCCTAGTGTTGTGGTCACAGATGGTGATGAGGCAATGAAGGCAGCAATTCAAGAAATCTTCCCAAATGCAACTCACCAATTATGTGGTTGGCACATTCAGAAAAATGTAACGGCAAACATAAAAAGCAAAGGTTTTTCCGACGAAGTTGAGGATGAGGATGGAGCTTCAGCAGCAGTAGCAGCTGAAGATCAAAATTGGTCGGGTTTGGAAGGTGTCACCCGAGAAAACTCATTGGTCCAACTTCCTAGATTTTCTGAGGAAAAGCAAAAGCAAGCCTCATAGAATATTTATTGGTTTGATGAGAACATTATAAAATTGTAATACCTTTGTCAAAACAGGGAATTCAAGGAGGAAAATCTTTCAGTGGTTTTGATGCTCTTTTATTTAGTTACTCAAGTGTAAAAAACTAGGCTCAAGTTATGTCACTAAACGAAATGAATTCAGCAACAACATAATGCTATTCTTGTGTTTTTTTTTTAAATGAAATGCTGCATGACACTGTTTTACACAAAACTGAGTATTAATATGAACTCAATATTGGATTAATCATCTAGGTACATTGAAAGCTTCACTAAATTTTAGATGTTCAAATAACAGTACTCTTCACTCGGTATTTTTATAAAAAGATTGTTTCTGCATATGTGCATGATTTACATAATTCCAGCTGTTGTTTGAACACTATTTTTTCACCATTTTCACAACTAGATTTGTACCCGGAGGTACAAGATTCAGAGTTTTCTTGATATTTTACAGCACACAACTCAGCCATGTGAATGTTACATTTAGTAGCCACTATGACATTGGTGAATATCTTCCAAAAATAGCAGGTAATACAAGTTAAGGCCATATAACACTAACCATTTTAACCAAATAACAACTACCAAAGACAAAGAGGCTCCATCCATCACACAATCGTTGGCAACTGCCATTGCATTCCACGAGAAACATTTAACTCACCGCCATAGTTACACCAAAGTAATTGTACTATAAAATGCAGCCACTCCTTTAGAGCTTCAACACGCAAAAACAAAATCAAAATCAAAATCTTATCTCTAATGGCTTACAAAGCTTCTTCTTTACTTGTACTTGTTCTTTACTTGTTCTTTACTTCTTCAGAGCTTCAACTACTTATAGAAGGCTGTAATGTTGCATTCTTGCTGTATTCAATCCTCGTCATTGGGAGACTCCTTGCTGCATTCTAATTGGTGCATTGTTGCTTTCATCAAAACTTTCTTTTTGATGAAACACAATACACAGATAATACAGAATGATAATTTACTTCAATCCAATGTTTGTCAATGATAATTAACTTCTAAATTCAACAGACATTTTAGAGTGAAAACAATGAAACTCAAAAGCTTAGAATTGGAAGCTCAAGGCAGCCTGAAAAGCTGTTACCGAAACAATTTGGAATATCTTCACTCAATTATCTTCACATAAGTCTCTTGCAGCACATATATAACTATTGTGGACTTTGAAGGACTTCAAAGCAGAGTATCAAGTTGCTTGCTTCCAATAGAGAATGAATAACGATTATAAATTAAACAATTCTACATGAAATTTGTACCTATAAAATGTTCTGTATTTCCAAAATTATAACTAAAACAAATTAATAATGCAAGGAAAGGAATGTCTTGCAAACTTAGATAAAACATCCATCAAACAAGGCATTAACAGATTCTGGAGGCAAAATTAATCAACAGATTGTGGAGGCAAATCTACACAGAACGACTATTACCTGAGCATCTGCCCCAGAAGAAACTAGGACATTCAATACATGAGAGAAAGCAAGACCTGTGATTCTTTTAGTGTGGCCTTTGAGTTTACTTTTAACCTGCAAATAAGAAAGCTATGCATAAACACCAAATTACACAAATCATAAGTTAGCAGAAACAGTTTATGAACAGCAATCATACCTCATCTACACGGACATTATATATCTAAATTGAAAAATCATCCATGCCTATAGCAATGATATTGTTATCCTGAGGATGGAAAGCAAGAAAGGTTGCAGATGAATGGCATTTGAAGCTAATGCCAGAATCTGAATTAGTGTATATCAACCTTGACATCTGTCATAATAGGGATAGAGATGATCAAATTACTTAGTTTGAAAAAGGTAAGGGGGTTAGAAGAAGGAAACTCGAGGGAGGGCTTAACATTATCCACCAAAGATAGCACTTATCCAGGAAATTGCATGTGAGGTTTATTTTTCTTTTATTTTTCCTTTCTTCTCTTCATACTAAAATTTTTTTTATAAAAAAGGGAAATATATCCAGGTATTAAAATGATTTATAAAACAACTAAAGTTTCACTAAACTTCTAATATTGTATGCCTAAGGTAAAGAACATACCTTAGTTACTCGTACATTCTCAGGTAGCTTCAAAAATCTACATAAATAAATAAATAAATTTCAAAAGAGGAACTGCAAGAAAAATGGTGCAGTCCATCCATAGCTACCACAGATGGGGCCCTTTCTAAAAGTGCAGCACTGCTGACAGCAGCTGCGGAAATTGGATTTATTGTAGGGGAGGCATTGGGAATGCGAGACCGGATAAGAGAAAACGGCAGTGGTGATGGTCAAGTAGATTGGGGATTCAGAGATCTGAGAAGTGGATGGGAGGGGAAGGAAAAGAGGAAAATGTGAAAGTAGAAATGAAGAAATGAAACAGTCGTCGATGAAAACAAAGAGCTTAGTAGCTAGTAGGGTTTCATAATTTCCCAAATAACTAATGCATTTTTTTTATTTATACATTTATTTTAAAATTAAATTAAGACAATTCTATTATAATTTAAAATTTTTTTCTATCATATTCAAGAGACAAATATATTTTTAGAGTATTGATAAAATGGTATCTCTAGATTGGTATCCATCCTAGACCAACAGAAAATTTGCCACGTCCTACAACCACACCGATCCTTTTAGAGTGTGGATCTTATCCGATGCGATGACAGTGCGGATAAGATAATATTCATCATTGTTTTCGTCAGCGCTTATGTTAGGTAGCGTTTGGAAGAGCGACAGAGACTGAGAGACTGAGATTGAGAGACAGAGACTGAAAGGCCGAGATTGAAATAAGTCTCAGTATTGTATTTGGTGTAAAGTGGAAGACAGAGACTAAAATAAGAATAAAGCTTTAATTTAATTTGTACACAGAGTAAACTTGAAATTAATTAATTGAAATGATGATATTTTAGGTGTAAAATGTTATTAAAGTTTCAGTCTTCGTCCCACCAAATTTCAATCTCCTGTCCCCACTTTTTGGAGGTACTTCTAAAATTTTGGGAACAGAGACTAAAATTTTAGTACTAGTTTCTGAACTAACAAATATGATACTGAGTCTCAGTCTTCCAGTCTTCGTCCTAGATATGAAATTTTTGTTTTCTCTTTTTCTTACTTTGGCTATCTTTTATGTCATAAAAAAAATCTTAATTTTCTTTCAGTACCATATTAAATTCACATTAATATATAAGTTCAAATTAAAGTTCAAAATCTGCCATCAACATCATCACTTTAACTTATCAAACTGTTAACGAGGTAAGTTCGAGTTGGCTATCGTTCTTCCTTGACTCAGTTATAAATCTATAAACAAATCAAATTCAGGATGCCACTATATTAAATTATTAATACAACAATTGTTTATCATTATTTTATTTTAATACTTGATTAAATTCACATTAATTACTATTATTTTATTTTAAACTTGATCCTGAATAAATTTATTTTCATTAGCTATTGTTACAAAAATAATTCTAATGAATATACTCTAATTAAGTGAATTAATTTATTAAACATAATTTTTAGATTGAATTTTGAGAATAGAATAATATTTTAAATTTTATTCATGCTTCAAAATCTTGTGTGTAACACCCTAACTACCAAAGCTCACACTTCCGGCTGCGCGACTCTGATAGCTCGGACATTACGAAGACACTTATACTATTTAATACTAAAATATGAGCCTGTTTAAATCTTTAAACCGAAATACCGATCCAAAAATACTTTCATCCGATATCATACATCTATAAATGCCATACAACTTACAATAACTCATAAAGAGTACATCCATATATATATACATAAATATATATATAAATAACTTTACAAGCATTAACCAATACAAATTTCTATCCCTCTTACAGAATATATCAAGATAATGGCGAGGGTTCAATAAACCATAACTAAAACAATACAGAGCATCTCAACAACTAAATAAACTCTTCGTAACTTCTGCGCCCATATCCTGAAAGGGGAAAAATGTAGGGGGGTGAGAACATCATCCTCGAAAGGGTTCTCAGTAGAGGGTTTTTGGGAATTACTGTAATAGGATACGTGAAGATAACCGCACCAGTGATTCATAACCGTCTTATGCCTCTTCTCAAAAACAACAGTTTACAATAAAAGTAAAGTCGGAAATCTTTTCGGGAAGAAGAACCGTTCAATTCTCAAAAACTCAAAAGCCTTTCAAAACGGTTTATCTATGCGGAACCAAAATAGCCTTTCATAATTTATTCCAAACCAGAAACACAAAACCGAAATCAACCGTCAGTTCATCTCTTTCCAACCACGGCCCTAGGCCCAAACAATCCAACAACCACCAATCACCACAGTTCAACAGAGTCCCAATAGGAAACACAAATAGGAAGATGCAAGCACAAACAAACAGTTATTACAAGTAGAACAGTTAGCAATTAATCACATAGGCAAACCAAGTATAATATGCACACCCAACCAATGTCACACAAATGCATATGATGCATGCCTGTCCCTAGTGGCTGATGATATCATCTGTCGGTTACCAAGCCAACCCGACGTGTCCGGTAGCTAACCCGGACACAGTCTCTCTGTTGCGCCCTGTCGCCATTAGAGGGTATCTGCGCCCTGTCGCCATTAGAGGGTATCGGTGCCTTGTCACCCTTACAACCAGAGAGAAAACACAAGCATACTCGCATACAACATTCATCTCAGCCATCCGGCTTAAATTCATAATTCATTCGATTGCATACATGCATTTGTACTCAACCATGGATCACCATCCATCTCAGCCATCCGGCTCACGGTTCAATCCAGAACCAGCCAATTTATCAATAAATACAGCACTTCGGTTTAAGTTCATAATTCATAATCAGCCATACGGCTCACAACTCATTCGGCAATCAGCCATAGTTCAATAGCGTACACGGCCATTCCGGCTCACAATAAAACAACATTTCCACCATTCAACATCATCAAATTCATAAAACCGACATTTAAGCCATAAATAACTTTTCTCAAGCCATTTCACTTTGAAATCAAATTTCAACTCTTTTTAGCCTTGGCTTTAAAGATCTCATTTCTCAAATCATCTCAGGCTCATAAGCCAAATTTGCCAAATTTTTCTTTTTTTTTAAGCAAAGCCACTTTCGGCATTCTCTTTCCAAAACTTCCAAAACCATGGCAAGTTAAGGATTTATTTCAAAGTATTCAAAATCACCCATACAACAATGGGATTTCATAACAAAAGTTTCTCGGCAGAGTCCCAAGTCTTTAGGGAAGGTCAACTTATATAAATTTCTTAAAATTCATTGAAACTTTTAAAATCATAGATTCCCGGTTCAAGTAAATAAAACTGAATTTATTATGAAACCGATCATACAAAATCACAAGTTCCAACCCGGTCCAAAAATTAACTCATTTGAAATGGAACCGGTTCATTTGAATCAAACCACTTTCAGGTTTCTTTTTGGAACCCATTTTCCTAACTCTTCCAAAATGCCTCAAACTTGATTACTCAATCAAAAGTCTAAATTCCTTTAAAATCACTAAAAGCTCCTTTTTATATTGAAATCAATATTAGAGCATCATTCTTTCCTTCAGTGATTCAAACTGTACAAATAGTTCGTTTTTAAATAAGCCGAACTCAACGCATAAAGTTCATTAAATAAATTAAGCTTGAAAACATAAATATTCTCTTAATAAATCAATTAATATAATTTCTCAAATCCAACCCTTTTTAAATAACTTTACAAACAATACTAGAATTTTGTAGAAATTTCGGCAGCACCTCCCCTAAAACTTGGACTTTTGCCACCCGGTTCGGGTCCCAACTAAACCGTTTCTCATTCCTTTTCAACAGCTCAAAACCAGAAATCAATTCAAGGCAAGCTAAATCCAACAGTCGCCTCAGCGGCATATCTCAAGAAAACTATTTCAAAATCAAATCAATTTCAACCGATTTAACTCATTTCCAAAGCTTTAAAGAAACGGCTCAATAACAAATCATTTGTCCAAAACTAAGTCAATTAAAGTAAACCAGGCTGAATTCAAAAGTGCGTCCGACTTTTCACATTATCAAAATAATTGACTCAATTCAAATCAATCCTCAACGGATCAAACTCAGATTTCAAATCTTTAAAGAATCAACTTCAAAACATTATATTTCACAAGCCGCACAATAATTCATCCAAACAAACATCCATAACCATTCGAGACAATCAAATAACACACAAGGCAGATACAATCACCAAATACCAATTGTCTCACATCAGTATCCATATGTAATAATTCCAATACATAAAACATAGTTTTTGAAAAGCGCCCCTACCTCAAAACGCAATTCCATAACCTAAACGCCTCATCAAGTCCTTTCCGCCTCAACCCGAACTGACGGCAACCAAAACCTCAGCTCCCAGCCACTTTCGCAATAACCATCGCAACACTATTCGCAACATATAATAATCAGGACTCAACCCCACGTTATCAAAACTCATATTCCTTAACCGAACACAACAGAATACTAACGCGTGGCTTTCCGAAACATAAATACTTACCGAAACTAAGAAAGAGCGGCTGAACCGAAACAGCGGCGTTCTCCGGGCTGGCTCGGCAACAGCCCGGCAGCCACCTCAAGCGGCTGCGGCGACAAATTCCGATCACGACATCTGAAACCAACACGCAGCGACTATAGTATTCCCGGAATTCAAAAAAGATAGAAACCACAATTAAAACCCTTACCGGCAACCTTTTCCGGCGACGGTAGCAGTAGCCAGAAGCTCCGGCGGTGGTCCCTAACGTCACAAAACCACTCCTGGCGGTCGGAATCACAGAGATGCAGCTCCCTTCTCTGGCAGCGACACCTGCGGTGGTGGCTGGTGCAGAAGCTCACAACGCAAGTAGCAACGGCGGCCTGCACCTCTTCCTTTCCTTCAGACCAGATCGAGCGGATCTCTAGCAGTGGCGGCACAGGGACGACAGCGACAGTCCGAGGCGACGGCGACAGCACACGGCGGCGCAGCTCCGCGCGGTGGGTCACACTCCTCCTTGGACAGCGACGACGGTGCGGTCTCAGGGAACGGCGACACTTCTCTTCCGCGGGCCCTTTCTCTCTCTCCGTCGCATCTCTCTTCAGCTGGCGTCGATGAAGACAACGACACGGTGACGGGCTCGGCGGCGACGCTCCTTGCGGTTCCGGCGACGAGGATGACGGCGTCTCTCTCTCTCCTCTCTTCCTTCTCCCTGTCGCACGCTATTCCCTCTCTCTTGATTTTGTTTCGTTTCTTCCATGGGAAAAGGGGGGAAACCGTGTTTGTGTGCCACAGCTGCTACTGGATTTTTTGGGAGAAGGTTTCAGTGGCGGCTGCTAGGGCTAGAGAGGTTAAGGTGTTGAGTGAAATTAGGGTTAGGGGTAAATTGGTAATTTCACTTAAAATTGGGAATAATATAGTAATTGAAACCTAAATTAAATCCAACACTAATTATATATAGAAAATACTATTTGCTCACCAATTTCACAAATTATTTTCAATAAAATGCCCAAATCTAAAAATTAGAAATAGTATACTTAATTTCTTCATTTTCCAAAATAGCAGTAATAATATTTAAAATATTATTTATCTAATCCAAATCATATAAAATCCTTATTATTTCATAACTATCAACCTTATACTTTAAATATAGAAAATAATCCAATAATTATAAAATTGGATAATAATCATAACTTATCTCAAATCCAATAAATCAAAACTTGCCTTAATTATCTTTAATAAAATAATTTCTGAAATTAAGGCTATAAATAACTATATGATTTGAGACTTGATCATAATAAGACTTTTCAAAAATTCTGGGTCTTACATCGTGATTAATGTAATTTACATAGTTATACCGATATTTTTTTTCCTAATGTATTAGATATTATATGATTTTATTCTTAGTTCTTCATTATTGCATTAATCAATAATTTTTTTTAATCTTAAAAAAATTTATACTTACATTAAAATAAAAATTTTCACTTGTAGTCGGATATTGGTCATTTTTATAAAGAAAAGTTATATATATTTTTCATTTCATATATAGTTAAAATTGATGATATCATTAGAAAAAGGAAAGAAAAATTTGACATAAAAACTATGTGATTTCATTCTTAAAGATTGATCATCGTTCAAAGAAAAAAAAGTAATTAAGGATCTCAATTAATAATCCATGATTTAAGTAAAACAACACAAAATTGATATATACACTAGCAAAATCATTAGATAAAAAAAAAGATTCTTACATTAAAAATGACTGATTTTTTTGTTTAATGAAAAGGTTTGATTGGTTTAAATTATTAAACTAAAATATTTTTCGTATAAAATGTTAAATTTAAAGATGTTATAACTAGTCCAATTGATCCAATTGAATTTAACAAAGTCACATGAAATTATCTCCTATGGATTCATAGAATTTGATTTATCTTATGTGATATTAAGTTACTCTGAATATATACTAATCAATGCTATGTCTATAGCTTTCTTGTCTTTTCCATCAACCTCATGGATCCCATTTTTTGCTCTCCTCACTTGCATCCTCTCTTCAAGTTGCAATTGAATTTTGTTAGTTGTGCTAGGCACATAATTAAATTGAAACATAGTTATACAATATTTTGGACAATATATAATATATGTATAGATTTGAATTATCTTAGAGGGTCAGTAAGAAATATACTGAAACTGTGTGTGGCCATTTCATTTATCGTGATGGAACGTTATAGTTATGCCATAAAAAATTCAGGGCCACTTAAAAGTGGTTTTCATTATAGCAGGAATAGAAGACAATTGTGATATAGTTGTACCGATATTTTATTTCCTAATGTGTTAGATATGATATGATTTTATTTTTAATTCTTCATTATTGCATTAATCAATAATTTTTTTTAATCTTAAAAAACTTTATACTTACATTAAAATAAAAATTTCCCTGTGTAGTCGGATATTGGTCATTGTATCAATAAGTTTCCTTTAAAAATAAATGACTACTAGGTTTTTGTATTGTTCGAGTGTACATCTAGTTAGGTAACAACAAAAATATTTAAAACGGATGCGATCGCTCTGTAATTTTCAGGTAATTTCCAGTTATTATGAGAATTAATTGTATTTTAGTCTTGAGTTTTACACTTTTACTTTCGTATAAAATAAAGCAATCTCTAATTTTGTAAGCGCTCCTTTTTTTTTCTAAACGCGATTCTTGAGAAAACGTCAATACACCGTACACCTTTTTGTTTAATCACACTTGAAATCTTATAACTGACTGAATTGATTTCCCTTTACATGATTTAACAAATTAAAAGATTCAAAGCTTTACATTAGAGTTTTAGACAAGAGGCTAACAACATTAACCACAAGATGTAACCAAATAACTATACTCATATTGAATGGAGGCACTTTCGCCATATTTCGTTAATTGAGGCCAGTAAAATTCTTTATTATATATAATTTTATACTCCGTAAATACAACATATCATCAGCTGCGACCGAGTTGTATCTCAGAAAAATGAGAATATACATTTTTGGGGAGGAAAAATAGAACAAATTTACAACGATAATTCCTCCATATATGTTATGACAGTCATGTCAGCAAATGTAGATTGTTTCCTTGGATAGAAAAAGAGCGGCAAGGGTAGTTCAAGTTTTTCTAACTATATCATGCTAACATGCATCCACTATTTGCCACTCATGAAATGACAGCCTTGTCCAGAGTCACTGTCAAAAGATTGAATTCACGTCCTAGAGACCAAGTTAGATCATTGTGGGCATCAAGGCTTAAGTTGTATTCTTTGAACTGGCCGTTGTAAGTTATTATAGACATAATGGCCCTGGAAAATTGGAGATGTCGATAGTTCAACAAGCATATAGGTACCATAAATTAATTCAAACTTGGTAAAGGCAGAAATTGTTAACAATTGGATTCCACATTCAGTTCAATGAACAATTAGTTTGAAGTGACTATATAGCTACTTAAATAGTTCTAAGTCTTGATTTTCATCTAACTGACTATAGTTTGTGTTATTATATATAAGGAATTTGATAAGAACTACCTACAGAACCTCAGACCATTATAGTATTAGTCCTACATGACCAAGAAAAGACTATTAAGTCCTACGAAAAGTTGTACAAAAAGAACTACAACAAACTTTGTGCAACGGAACAGCAGCTTATAGATTTGAGAGGTATATTATGCTAAGAATTATAAGCAATCAGGTTAAAAACTAATAGACATTTGCAGGATCTCTGTTTAAGATGAAGATCAAAACTTAGACTTAGAACACATGTCAAAAGCAAACAATAAATACCAGGAAAGACCGGCATCAATGGGATACAAATATAGACTACAAAAGTGTAAACAATCGCCGTAAAGACTAGAGGAAGCTTAGAAAAAATAAGAAAATGTTTTAACCAATGAATCATATGTATTTAGCTCATGTTTGTAGCAACCAAAGACATGTAACAAATAGCAAATTATCGAAAAAAATGAACAACCATACAAATCTGTCCTGCTCTAAGCATAAGTAAGCATGATATTACACAGTAAATCATCGAAAAAAGGAGAAATATTAATTTCTGGCAGCGATCTCCCTTTAACATTCATTTTCATGTACTAAGTGATTATTTAGCAAGACAACAACAAATTCAAGGTGCAATCACTAATATATTCAACTCACATTTCCAGCAACAAAAACATTTAGCTAAGTAATTATTTGAGCATGACAGCAACAAATTCAAGCTTCATTGATGATAATCAGTACAAAATTCATCTTAGTGATGATTTTAAGCAACAAAGAAACTAGCTCAACAAATTATTCAAGGTTCGGTGGTAATAAATACTAACAAATTCACGACTATGATGATTTTCAGCAAAAATAAAAACTAGTTCAGTTATATTTTCAGCAACAAATTCAAATCAAAGTGCAGTGATGAATTAGGGCAACAAAAATGGAAAAAAAAAAAGACCAGAGGAATTTATTGAAAATCACCAAATCGGGGACCAGTTTCTGGTTGGGCAAAGGAATCTGAGGGCAGGGAAGAAGCTGACGGCGAGATTCAAAGTATGAAGACGACAACGATGATCAATCTCGGGACCGGCTACTTTTGCCGCCGGAAACGACAAGCGCGAGAAGGCGCACGACTAAGTGCGAGACGGTGAGGAGCCATGGAGCGACGACGACAACGACCAGTCCGGGTCTGGGTGCTTCTGCCGCCGGCGACAACGAGCTCAGGGAAGGCGTGCGAGTGCGACTGAGTGCGAGATGGTGACGACTGACGACACGGAGAGCGACGAAAACGTTGAGAGCGAGACCCGAGACGAGAGAGGGAGAAAGCTTGAGATCGCGATAGTGAGCAGAGAGATGAGACGAAGGAGACGAAGGAGATGCTTATTGCTGGGGCTAGGGCTTTTTTGGGGTTAGATTGAGAAATTGGTGAGCCATTGAGATTGGGTTTGCCTTGGCTTGGGCTTGGGCTACCAAGAGTTTAGGATTTTTTTTTTCTTAAGGACTTAATTGTATTACCAAAAAAAAGGACTTAATTGTAATTTTATATTTCTATAAATTTAAATGTCTGCGAAATAAAAGTTAAAGATATATTTATCATTTTAATCAAAGATTTAAATATGATTTGGTTCAGATTATGTAAACTGATCGAATCAAATCGGATCTGATAATTATAATAAACCAATTTTATTTTGGTTTATTCAAAATATTTTATTGACCGGTTTAATATTTCGTCCAATAATAATGTGACACATGTAACGTCTTTAAAAAAAGATGTTTCTGATAACTTTATCAGAGTGGCCACCTTTGCACAAATGTATTTTGCGCATAACCTAAAAATTCTATTATTTTCAGTTTTCACAGTAACTTACTATGTATAACGTTTCAAAAAATTAAATTTTTCGTTCGATCAAACTTTCAAACATGCACAATAATTCGGATCACTGTGCATGACAGTCAAAAACGCATTTTTTGTCCAATTTTTCCAACTGTATAATAACTCAAGTTACTATGCACATATTGCCTAGATCCCACACTTTAGATTTTGAAGAAGATTAGATATCATGAATTCTGGCATTTAAGTGTGTGTAACCATATCCAACAAAATCTTAACCCAAAAAGAGAAAGTGAGTATGCTAATTCGTCATGCTGCTAATGAATTCTCTCAAGGTACGACAGCTCAGCAAAATCCGATTCCTTCATCGTTGTTGTTGAATTCTTGGAAGCCTCCTTCCTTGAACATTGTTAAGGTTAATCATCTTGCTGATTTTGGATGTATTGTGAATGGTTCATGTGTTGCTCTGGAATCTATCTATGATGAGTATTTTTACTTTTTTAGGTGTGAACTCTTTGATATTTGGAGAAGACACATATCCTTGTTGAAATGTAAAGAAAATCAAAGAATATTATAGTCAAATAAATTTTAGTTAGAGTCAAAGTATGATGCAGTTTTTATCAAGATAGAAGTTGATAAAAGATAATACTATATATACATGTATGGTATAAAAACAAGAAAGATGAACTTTGCTTTTGACTTATTAGTCGAAAACAAATTGGGTTCAATTAACTAATAGTTGGTTGTGGAAGATTTTACTTTTGCCTCCATTAGCTTTGTTATAAATAGGTTGGTTAGGTTTAGGATATTCATGCATGCCAAATTTTATAAGAAGTTTGTGAGTAAACATTAAGAAAAAAAAATAGTAGTAAAGTTTTTTATATATATAATCTCTTTGTATAAGTGTTATTTTCATAATATAAATGAAAGGATTGTAGATTTTTCTATATATTTTCAAAAATTATAATTTAATTTATCACTTAATCATATTATTTTTACTGATGTCTAAATTTATCAGTTCAGTTTCATTCATTTTCGATCCACAAATTTTTAGTGCATTATTCTACCTAGTATCCAACAATGCATAGAGAGGTGAATGATTTATAAGCAAAATAAGAAAAGTTATTTAACGGAATCAGGTTTCTTATTGCTGTTTTATTTCTTTATTCTTTATGTATTCTTTAAAAGAATAAAAATAATATAACTTTTTTTTTATAATTATGTGTTACTTCTTCTGTTAACATCTACACTATATTTCTTTTCCAAAAAAAATCACACCTTTTATTATGCTCTATATATATAATAATGCCCTATAAGATTGTTGGCAGATAGTGGTAGTTTTACATTGTCACAAAACGGTTAGCAATAAAATGTCAACCACTCTAATATTGGATATTGCAAAACCGTTAGCAACGATTTTAATAAATAACTGGATTAACCTTTGTAAAACAGGACTTATTTCGACTTTATTTTTATGGGTGTTTAATTATCCCATTACAAATATGTAAATAAAAGAATGAACAAAAAAAAAAAAGCATTTTACCTTACCTATATATATCATTTTTCTAATTAAAACATAGTATCTAAGTTATACTGGTCTTATGAGAACATACACAATAATGTTTCACAAAAGAAAGCATCACTAAACAGCAGTACTCAGATTATAAGATAACAATAGTTCAGCAGCTATAATTCATCACCCATGAGCTTACCTTGGAACATAAAGATTCGTGACATACAGTATGTAGTGTTCTATGGATACACACTTAACTGCATGGGCATGTGCATTGTTTAATTAAACAGAATAGTAATAACATAAATTTCAGTAGTCATTTAATAATTTATTGGGAAGTGAAGGAACATGGTAGTATTTCCTTTTGTTGATGCAGAGAGCTGAGCTTTGATATTGCTTACTAGAAAAGTAAAGGGTAAGTGGTAAGATCAGAGGCTGCTGTTCCTCCGCTATGTGCATTAGGATGGCTAGGTTGTAGGCTCAATGCAAACATACGAGGACCTAAATTTGAGAATCCTATGACAGATTCATACTCTCCATTATCCACCAATCCATAACGTGGATCTTCTGCTCTTGCATCCTACATTCATAATAATAATAATAATAATAATAATAATAATAATCAACCATATCATTGCAGTTACAGAGTATATTTATTTAATTTAACTTTAGAAGATGGAAGTCAAGAACAAATACTATATAGAGAGAGACTTATAATGTTACACATTTAAGTATTTTTGTTAACTAAGTCTAACTAAATTGGTCTAACATCAACAAAAATCAATTATAAATAACATTGCTCTAAATTTTATTGTTTAACTTGGTTGAATTTAGTTCATAAAAATACTTGGATGTATAGCATTACTCAATTATATTAAGCATATATGTAATCTACAAAAGCATGTGCAGAAATACATACTAAATCACGCAGGAGTCTGTTGTGCACTTCTTTCTCGTTGTTAAACTGCAAAAGAAAAAAAAGGTAAAAAAGTTAAATTAAGTTAACCAAGCAACCTCTAAAAGAATATATTACTAAACTAGCAGAATATACATAAGGAAATTAGTAACCATTTTTACATACCTTCTTCCTGTGCTGGTCAATCTGATTTGTGATCATCTTGTACTGTCCACCATTGTGATAAGGAACTCGTTAGCATACGGAACAGAATATAATATAGTATTTTCGCAATCTTAAACAGTATGACAAATAAGTCAAGTAGCAATGTTTCCTTTCCTTTTTCTCTGAAAAAGAAAAAGTGAAAAACAACTACTGATTGCATTAATTGACACAAGTGTTTAATGTATGTAATGGTTAACTTTCGATTTACGAAATTTACGTTATCATATATACTTGATGAAGATCCTATCCATCAAGTAAAAAAATTGGGATAGGGACGCAGGTGACAAGTCTACCCGATCCGCCTTCACCAATAATAGGAAAGTGAAAATTCAAGTGCAGTCAATTTCACCTAAAGTTGATAGTTGAGAGCTATTAAATGATTTAAATGATAAATTTTTATTTAACAGTTCTCAACTTTAAGACAAATTGATTGGACGTGAGTTTTTACCTAAAATCAATACAGAGATGATTCTTTAGTTTTCAATTTGGTTATGGACCCCGGTGATTCCTCAAATCGAAATAATACACAGCATTGGCCTCCAAACCACATCGGTGACGGGGTCCCAGAAATTTGAGGTAATTTGGCATCACTTTACACTTACTATATATATTGGGTAAATTAAAAAAATTCTCAGCACTGAATAGTACTGAATTGCTAGATTAATTGTGTTGAATTATTGGCCAAAAATACTAACAAATATATATTAAAATTACTGATCCTTGAATTTTTCTTTTTATATTAAAAGATTACTTTACCTTATTGATCACAAGTTGCAAAGAAATTAAAATACAATACTAAGTGCTCTTAATTTTTGTTCCCAAATAATAGATGACTTCAACAATATTCAATTTCAGTTCAATTTTATTTTAAATTTTACAAAATATCACATAAACATCATATATTATAATTAATAATTTGAGATTAAATATCACTTTAATAATACAAAACTGGCCTCCAAATCACATTACGGGCGAGGTCCCAAAAATTTCAGGCAAGTTGGCATCACTTTCCACTTACCATATATATTGGGTAAATAAAAAAATGGTAAGGAAATAAAAA
>NC_029791.2:104467033-104467745 GCF_000816755.2 Arachis ipaensis
AATGGTAAATAAATTTTAGTTGATTTTGGTTAATTTTTTTTTGTTATTAAATATATTCGATAAAAAAAATTCTCAGCACCGAATAGTGCTAAATTGTTAGATTAAATAGGTTGAATTACTGACTAAAAATACTAATAAATATATACTAAAATTGCTTATCCTGAAATTTTTTTTATTAAAAATTATCTTACCTTATTGATCACAATTTTTGTTCATAATTAGTGCTCACAATTTTAAAATACAATACTTCATACTTTTGTTTCCAAATAATAAATGGCTTTAGCAATATTCAGTATCAGATCAATTTTATTTTAGGTTTCACAAAATATCACATTAGCATTTGTGAGATTATATGTTATAATTAGTGATTTGAAATTAAACGTAAAATTTGTGACTCTAATATTTGATTTCAATTCTATTTAAAATTTATACAAAATAACAAAATTTAATTGATAGTTGACTAAAATAAAATTATCTACTTTTTTATGGAAAGACTGATCTCATTTCATCAATCATCTTTATTATAAAATAAAATTTAAAAAAGATTTGCTCTTTATGAATTTTATATTTAAAGTTCTAAAAATACTCTATTAGACAGACAAATGAACTGATCAATCGACTAATTCAAATTAATTATAAAAAGTTTAATTATTGAAAGATTTAATAGTATTTCCAAAATTATCTCTTCTGAAAATTTTAATTACCTAAATAA